>NW_008796109.1:1216097-1219181 GCF_000699145.1 Aptenodytes forsteri
GCCCCCTCCCTCTCCCTCTCCCTCTCCCTCTCCTCTCTGTCAAAATGGAAATTGTCTCAGAGAAAGCAAGTTCTTCCACCCTAATGTGGCATAAGAATGTCTGTAATGGGGAGGTCAGAACAAAAGCTGTTAGGTTCATGCGGTATCCTGTCTCCAGGGGAGGCCAATAGCAGATGCTTAGATGGAAAAAATTAACAGAACAAACTTACAATTCTTTCCATTTCTTTACCCTCCCTTCTTCCAGCAATTTGATAGGTGGATAGCTTCATAATGGTGTTGCCACAAGAAGAGAAGGAAGAGAGCAGTTGAGGGGTTTGTTTGTTTGTTTATTTATTTAATATTTAACTGCCTCAAATGCTACCCTGATGCTTGAGTCATCAGTTCTTTGGGGCAGAGTTTTTCATACTTTAACCTCATTTTGCAGTCGTAGTTTGATTAATATATTAATAACAATAAAGATGAGAGCAAGAAACTTTAAATGTGTATGTTTCATTAGTTAATTTTCCCATTGAATTTTTAGATATTTTTCTCCCCTAATTTTTTTATAACTGCCTATTTACATTTAAATAAGATGTTATTACTGATTGTTCAGTTGTGTAATTTTAACTCACCTTTATTTGATGTCTTTTGAATGATATTATCCATTCTCACATACAATTATTAAACATGTGATTTGAAATTATAGAGAATTGTCGAACAATGACTGTTAGAGTGGAAGTTTTGCATTTTATCATTATTTTATATTTAGGCTTGAATTAACAGCAATATAAACCTGGAAATATTTTGTCATTTGATTGTTTTTTCCTTTGTTGGCTGATTGAAATGGTGTTTTGCTTTGAATGGCATTTCTGTGCAAGTCGCTGGTCAATCTGAAAGTTTTAAGAATTTTCAGGCATCTTTGGGTAGAATTTTATTCATTTTGGTGATGACTGGAAGAGTAGATGAGTAGTTGCACCATCAACTTCACTGTCTATTTATGTCTGTAGAACCTAAACCTAGTGGTTACCTTGAATGAATGGTTACCTTCCAGCCTAAAAGCATCACCCATCCCCTTTTTGGTTTTAAAACGTTAACTCACATAATGATTTGCTTCTCAGTCTGCAAGAAAAGAATGATTTGGCACTGTGAGGAGATGACTCAGGTGTACGTAAGCCCTCACAGGGGATGGAAAAGGGGCCCAAGCTTCTGGCATGACAGATGGGATGGAAGACTGGGTGATCATAGTATGGACTGGATGGAGGAGGAAATAAGGGATGGGGATTTGGGACCCTCCTCAGTACGGTGAGGGAAAAGCAGTATGTGCTGCTGGGAGGAAGAAGGTTGCTGAGTGGTCTTCAGGTAGAAGGGAGAGAGTGCGTCCTGCAGAGGACAGGAAAGCAGAGAAATCCTTGGGCATGTAAAGTGACATCATCTAGTTTTATTTTAAACAAGGAGCAGGACATAACATGGGAAATAAGGCTGGTGGAAGATAACAGACTTCAAACTGGAATACTTCTGAAAAACAATTTATTGGCTTTTGAGACTTCTAGATGGTTGAAGTAAACGAGTTTTGGCCATTTCTTAAAGACATGGATCTGGAAGTCTCTTGGTCTTTGGTATAAAAATAGGTGACGCTGCTGAGATCCAGCAGTGGCAGTGCCAGTGGGTAGAGACTGCTGCTGAGCTTCTCGTTGTTTGTCCTTTTTTTTCCTGAAGGACTTGGCAAGAAGGCTGGCTGGAAGATTTTTATCCAACTGGAACCTCAGTTGACTTGTTGCAACTGTTCCCTTAGGATTTGATGATGTTGCTCAACTCCAAAGTATTTTGTAGCCCTATTTGAAGCCAGGCTTTTTTACCTGTTTCAGCTCTTACAGAAGTCTTGTGGCTCTGGCTGGTATTTGAGGCTCACAGAGTTTGTGAACACAAGGTTTTTCTGAAAGGAAACAGGTATTTCTACTTTTCGTTGTATGTTGGAGCTTTGTAGTTATATTTTATTATGAAGTACAGGTTCTTATGCTTTGCATTTTCTCCCATCTGAAAACTGTCTGAAGCCAGACGGTTACTTTTTATTGATTCCCTACATCTTTTAAAACATCAGGTGGCCCTCACAGATTTTTTTTTTTTTTTTTCTTTTTGCTGCTTTTTTTTTTTTTTTTCTTTTTAGAAAATGCTTTAGCCTGTACAAGATGTAGTAACTTTATGGGAAGTGTAATGTGTGAAGTCAGAGTTTACAAGGAAAGGGACATAGAGATATTTGATACTTTTGGGGTTGAAATTGTGTCAGTGTCATTTTAAAGGATTAGCAAACTTTAAAGAAATGTGTGCAGGCTCTTCCAAAGCATTATAATGTAACCTAAAATTTATCTGTAGAATGTCTTTGTACTCTAAAGTTAAAAGGAATAACTGAAGCTTGCAGAAGGGAATCAGGAAAACACGGTAACTCTAGACGCTACTGGTGGCTGTGTGTATGGGATCATTTTTAATGATCTATAGCTTGCAAATAGTTGGAAAATTTTCTTTTTTGCTTCGCTGAAAAGAACAGCTTGCAGCAATGGTTATATTTTACAGTTGCATCAAGTGCACAGTTACTAAGTGAGGATGGGAAGCCTGATAATTTTAATTCTAGCAAAGCTGGCCTCTGGAGGATTTTATTAACGGAATTTTATTTTTTTTTAACAGCTGAACTGAAAAAAAAAAACCTCTCATGAAGCAGCAAACTTCAGGAACTTCTTCAAGAAATCAGTGTAGTTTAAGTTCCTATGCAGTGTTATTTGAGAGTACGGAGTACAGTTCCCTTTGTACTAAATGCAGTATGAATTATCACACTACTCTCTCTTTTGGTTTATGGATGCAGTTCTCTTTCTTACCTGGTGGTCGTTATGACTTATGCGTTAGCCTGAACAGTTCCATGGGTCCTCAGTCTTTACACGTTTGTAAACAAATGTCACGGCACAAGGAATGATGCATGTCAGGAGTGTAGAGCACTTGTCTTGTGGAAAACTAAAACGTCTTTTTCTTTATTATATATAATTTATATTATTTTATATAAAAACCTTCTTTCTGTAATATCATAATGTATTTTAAAATACAGGAAATTGTGTACAG
>NW_008796109.1:1219272-1273975 GCF_000699145.1 Aptenodytes forsteri
CCCCCCCCCCAAACAACCCCCACTAAAATCTGAAACACTAAAAAAATGCTTATTTCAATATTATATCTGGAGTATTTGTATAAGTGAAAAACAGTGTGTGTTGTGCAGCAATCAGTAGTTATGTATACTCGAGAATTTTTTTTTTACTGAAAAATGTAAATATGACAAGTTACTGGATAGACACAAAGAATAAGAGTAAAAAGGAAGCTGACATGGTTTTTAGAGTAGAATCAAAAGAGATTTTCAATAAAATATGAAAGTTAGTTTTAGTTAAACTATCTTTTTAATTATTGAAACATCCTTTTTAGTTACTGAAAGGACTGAAATTCTGTAAATGAGTACTTCATAGTTCTGTCATACACATGGCACCTTTTACCTTACCTCAGAAACTCACAAGTAATTATACACCCATTGAAGCTCAGTGCCACTCCTCTTTAGTAGGGAAGAATGCAGGAAATACTTGCATCTCCTATACCAGAAGATTAAATTTCAGGTATATTATGAAACTGGAAAAGAACTGTTACGAACTCTGTGGTTTTTGCAGTGTTTCTAGGTCATACTCTTTAAAAATATATGTATTTTATTCTGAGAATGGTTGATTTTTCTCTCTTTCAGGGTATTCTGTCTTGTCCCTCATATGCTAGTTCTTTATTACTTCCCCCCCAGTTGTCCTTTAAGTGGTACTTCATAAATATTGAATATGTAATACTATGTCAGAACGCCCCAGACTCTGCCACTATAGGTGGCCTCACAACTTGTTACTTTTTGAATTCAAACTGGGAAAAGTCTGCTAAGAATGTTACGTTACTATGGCTTGTGAACTGGGGAAAGGGTGTTGAGCACAAGAGTTGGTTTCTGCTTATATTCCATAGTGTATGTAATATAGATTGTATTTATAGATACATATATAGTGTAGTTTCCTGGAAATTTAGAAATGGTATCTAAACACAAGTATGTGGAGGAAGGCATTTGTCTGCATGTCGTCTGTACTTTGTACAAGGCTAATGCAGATAGGTAAGTTATAGTTCACAAATAGTGACTATTATTTCCAGATCCTCTGATTTCTTATGCTTCCCTCCAACCCCACATGTGTATAAATACCTGATGGGAAGGAGTAAAGAAGACCGAGCCAGGCTCTTCTCAGTGGTGCCCAGTGACAGGACAAGAGGCAATGGGCACAAATTCAAATACAGGAAATTCAACTTAAACGTAAAAAATTTTATTTCTTGTGAAAGTGGTCAAAGACTAGACCAGTCTGCCCAGAGACCTTATGGCATCTCCATCTTTGGAGACACTTAAAACCCAACTGGACACTGCCATGGTCAACCTGGTGTAGTTGGCTCTGCTTTGAGCAGGGGGATTGGACTAGGTGACCTGCTGGCATCCCTTCCAAGCTCAGCTATTCTGTGTGTGATTCTTCTTTTTCATTTTATTTTGAACATGTTGGCTGCATTTCCTTTCCGATTCCCATGTTTCTACACTGTCTTTTCAGACAGACTTGACAGAAATCTCTATGCATACTGAGAAGCTGCACTGTTGAGGGGGTTAGCTCTGCTTCTTTCATATAGAGTAGTTAAAAGTTGACATTCATTGAGAAATATAGTATAGCAACAAAATACATATAGGGATTTAACTATAATTTTTAGAAGCTTGGGAGTCATAACTAACCATTCAGCTGTCCATTTTATATGTTATGCTACAAGCATGGCTAAGCTTTCATGTTAACATTTTGTACAGATCATATTTTTTCTCTTTTAAGGGTTTGCTGGATTGTTTTCAATCTATTAGGCAGCCGAAGAATTTTAAAAAGTCTGTTCTATTTGCTCAGCTAAAAAATACATTCATGTTGACAGGGTCTACGCTCCTTCCCAGATAGTCTCTAGTTTAGCCATTCTTAAGGAAAGTGCAACCCCACTGTTTAATCCATTATCAAAAAAGGATGGCACCTTATGTATTTGAATGTTTATCTAATCTTTGACATGGGGAAGGAGAGGCTCATTATTATTAGGATAATAAGCTGTACCAAACTGATGCAACTGATGTTAAATATTGTGCAAAAAGAAAGTGCTGCTTAAATAGTAGGATCCATTAGTGTCTATTGTAAAGGGTCGGTGTATTCCCTTGGGCAATACTGTATCATCTGGAAATATTTCAAATGGAGTGTATTATGATCATAGTGAAGCCTCAAGAAGTTGGGAGGACTTTGAAATGATAATAGCTTGCTAGGTAAAATACCTCACTGAATCAGAACTGAAGTAACAAGTGTATTATCAGATGTTTGAGAGAGATAAATGTAATTTGTTGAATATTTATGCTGGATATACATAGTGAATATATATACCTTCTGCTTTGTATTCGTATTGCAATGCATATATAAAAGGGAGAGGCACTTTGAAGGGAGGTGTGGATAAGGCCTGTGAAGTTCCTATCCTTAGCCTGATTAATACATCTATTTCATTTTTACAGGAGGAAAATGGTATGCCTGGTTTTTGCATCCTCAAATTCCCACCCTGATACCCTGTTCTGTGGCATACACATACTATAAATATTTTGCTTTGGCCTTGTACACTTCCTTACTCTGTGCGTTAGATAAAAGTTTGTGTTCAGTCCTTATAAAGTTTTAAAATTTGAAATGCTGAATACCTTTTGAGCATTTCTGTCAAATATTGTCTCATGACAAAAGCTGATAAATCCTCTTCTGTTGGCAGTTCAGTTTTGCGTTGAAATGGAACAACTTGCTGCAGTATTATACCAAGCAGATTAGATACACTTCAGGTTAGATTCTGGATTTAGCTTGTTTCATTAGGGACGGGGATAGACATGTGGAAGAAGACTTCAACTGCTGGGGTAGAGCATCCGTCCATCTTTCTGTGACAGAGCCCTCAACCTTCCTATGCCAGTTTATCCTGCAGCAGACGGCTTTCTCTTTCAGGGCTTTGGCATAGATGAAGCAATTGGTAGGGTTGTGGTGGTTTTAACTGTTCCTGACAGTTATCCCGTGCAACAATATGGACTGTGTAAGGGCAGTATGGAAGACAGTTCTGCAGAAAAAGACCTGGGCATTGTGTTGCACAAGCTGAACGCAAGTCAGCAGTGCATGTGTGTCATGAAAACCAGCTGCATGTTGGGTTGTAATAGGAAGAATGTAGACAGCAGGTTGAGGGAAGTAATTTTTTTTTTAATCTTCTATTGCCATTTGTTAGTCTGCAGCTGGAATACCATGTCCAGCTTTGGGCTCCCAGCACAAGAAAGATGTTGTCCATAGAGAGTCCAGTGTGGGGTCACCAAGATGAGTGCTGGAGAAATGGTACGTGGAGGAGGGTCTAAAGTGTCTGGATTTGTTCACTCTGGAGAAGAGAAGGTTCAGGGGTGATCTTAGTGCTATCTACATATATCTAATGGGATGTTATAGAGAAGACCTGTCTTAAGGTTGTGCAGACAAAGAGCAAGAAGCAATGGGCACAAGTTACAAGAGAAATCTGATTAGATATTAGAAGGAAATAATTTTTCACATATGGTAATGATTAAGCACTAGAAAAAGTGCCCAGAGAGGGCGTATCCATCAGTGGAAATGCTCAAAGCTTAACTGGATATTGATCATCCCTAACAACATGATCTAACTTTGAAGTTAGATTCAGCAACAAGTTTGAAGGAGGGTTTGGGTCCAAATGACTTCTGGAGGCTACCTTCCAGCCTAAATTATTCTGCGATTCTATCAATCACCTAGGCCACCAAAAGCAGGGATGGTTCTTATGGAATTATCAGCAAATGTTTCCCTATCCCAGACAGTGTGTCACGCATCCTGAATACATCTCAAGCTCTTTCCTGTCAGTGGCTTCTGTGATATCAACAGATGGGCTGCATGTTCTCACTACAGTAAGTAACAAGCAAAACATTTTTGGTTGTGATTCAATGTTTTTTCTCCATTATTAAATGTATAGAATTTTCAGACTTAATGTTTATCATAGGTAGGTAAATTTGTAAATGGAATAATTTCTATAAAAATTAATATATAGAATGTTGTATGCCAAGTGCTTTTCAGTTTGCAGTGGCATAGGAGTGAATTCAGCTTCTTTCACTATTGGAAGTCCTTCTTTTTGCTCATCAAGTATAGCTCATGCTCTTGCTTTTGGCATTTCTTTACCTGTCTTCTTCCAAAATACGACAAGAGAAGGATATATGGATATGCACAGAAAATATTTATTGGTTGGTTGCTTGATAATCACCTTCTATCTTAGTTCAGACTTCCCCTTTCTTGGTAGGGACACTACTTTATCCTGCTTCTCTGGACTGGGTCTGTCACATGTGCTTTCAGATCAATTGCAGATGGGAATAAAGAATCAATGGCTGTCATAATTTATACAGGAATAAATGTTAATCAATTCTTTTAGTATCCCAATGCTAATCGGAGAGACAAGCCCTCCCTATAATCCAACATATCAAAGTAGGTTTGAACTTTCTAGGCTAAATCAATTTAGAATGACTTTTTTAAAGTAAACAAAGTTCTTGAAGTAGTATTTCTCCTTCCTCCACACCTGTCCTTTGAGGGGGTGTGTGTGGGAGAATATTCCCAGCTGTCTTGATTAATTTTCCTTATTCTGCTTTTTTTTGCTTTTTTTTTGCCTTTTTTTTTTTTTCCTGGGAGAGCTGACAGCAGTAGCTGAGCATGTCTGTGCGTTGATACAAAGATTGCAGAATTGGTTTAATGGAGGGAAGCAACCTGTGCTTATCGGGAAGGACCTAATGCGTGCCCTCAGTAATGCAGATAAATGCACACAGTACTCTTCACGGTTCTTGGAAAAATTAAGAATCCGAAATGTGGCATCAGACATTTGCTGTCTTTACGCACATCCCCACTTTTCTTTTTCTGCCTTATCTATACCTTTGCATAGAATCACCAGGAGTTTGAAATACTGGTTATAAAATGAGGAATTTGTTTTTGAAGAGTTTGAAGTCTGCATTCTGCAGGCATTTTCAGTAAAAAATGACCGGTGGGCTCACAAGCCTTTATCTCTGCTGCCTCGATGGTGGCACAAATACTGGTAGGCGTTTGAACGGGGCGGGGGTGTTGAGGGTGCTGAAGGCGAGGCATGAGGGCGACCTGTGGGCACGTGGGCAGAGCTCTGTCAGTGGGACTGGTGGGGCTGCGCTTTCTGTAACAGAAAGATTATTAGTTTCTGGAGCCTGAAATTGCCTGTAAAAGTGGAAAGGTGCCAGGGAAAGAGGGGGAGGGAGCATTTTCCTTTCTAAAGTCGCCAGAGACGGAGCATGTGGCTGAGCTGTCCAATTGACTTTTAACAGCTGAAAATGCCTAATTTATCAAGCTGTTGCAATATTGACAGCTGCTTCTGTTTGCGTGTGCTGTTAGCCCTTCAGTGCTCGGCTTCTCCTCCTTGTGTCTCTTACATTTTCTCTCACTGTCTAATTTGTAATCTCTTCTAACTCCTGCGTTGCCCACTCTCTCCCTGCCCTGCATCCCTCTGCCGGTCGTCTCTGACACTGTGCCTGTGAAGACCTGCCAGCTGGGCCACGTCAAGCCAGGAGACAAGATCTGACTTGGAAAGCTGTTGGGTGGACAAGGTTTTTATTTTATAAATTATTGCTTTAACTTGCACACCTCTGTTTCTTTCACTTGTTCCTTTTTGACACAGAAAAAGGCTGCAAGGTCTTAAAACAAACCCCGTGTTTCTGTTTTATGTCTGCCCAAGAGAAGCGTGGCCTGGGCTGCCGAGTGCTCTCCTAACGCTGGTGGTGAATCAGAAGTAGCACATCAAAGAGGTCTGGGGGAGGCTGTTCTCCACACCTGCTGCACAGGGCTCATTACCAACCGTAGCGTATATTCTGGGTGCATACATTACCATCAGCCAGGCTCTCGAAGAGCCAAGTAAGGCTCCTGCAGGATGGCTGGTCCCAAGCAAGCAGTCACTCAGGAGGTATTCAGGTAATTCTGAGAGTCGTTGAGGAGCTGCATGGAGAGCGACAGGTACCCACAGGAGATGCAGGAGGTGCATTGCTGTGGTGTCTCCTGCTGCCTCTGAAGGCTGAGAGTCGGGGAGCTGGTAGGTTTGGCAGGGCCAGCAGAACAAGAGGATGTTCCCTTCCCCAAGCATGCAGTTTGAGAGAGAAAAAAAAGGAGGCAATATGTAATGGAATTAGTTATAACTTTAACATAGTCAGCATGAATATAAAAAAAAAAAAAAAAAGCATGAATTAAAATGGAGGTGCTAAAGCCAGTGTTTACTGTGGTCTTAAAAGGTCTGTGAAGTTTCTGTAAAATGATTGTATTGCAAGTAAGCAACAAAATCTAGCAATATCATTTAAAAAACTGCATCCTAAGCTAAACTATTTAAATATGTGCATAAGCAGACGTAACTGGAAATTGTATTTATTCTGTGAACATAAAGCCTTTGTTTCAGTACACCACCATCTGTCTTTAACGTACTTGTCTGCTTCAGTTTCAGTTAAAATTGTCAGGGAGCAGCAAGAGCTGGCCGATCCCTAAGGGTCGGGGAGCCGAGGGTGACCCCGGCGCAGGCTGTGCCCTCACCCATGGGGCACAGTCCCAAGGGGTCTGCACCCATTGCTGGGTGCTGGTAACAGGCTCCATCGACAGCTCCAGGTTCAGGGTCCATCCAGGAGGCAGGGCTAGAGACAGGCACCGCTGTGGCATTGCCGGGGCAGGGACTGACGGCCCCAGGCTGAGCTGAAATGGGGTCCTGGGCCGTGGACAGGGTGGGGGGAGGCTGGCCAGGGACAGCAAGACCGGTCTGTTGGTGCTCGACAGGGTCCTGACAAAAATAAGCAAAAGTAGTCTGTATTAGCGTTTGATTTCTAAAGCTTGTTAGTGCTTTAGACGGTTTATACTCGCGTAGTATCGGGGTACTTCAGATGGGCAAGTCGATTCCGCCTTTCCCTTTCGGCCACTGTGCACAGCCTTTTCTCTTCCGAAGTTCGTCAGCCACCAGTCTCAATAGGCCTTTTAAAAAATTGTTTTGCGTACTTACTGTTTCCATATTTTCTCCCAAACATGTGTCACGTTAATTTTCCCCCTCCCAGAACTCTGATTAGCTACATGAGCAGAAGTGACTTTGGCATTAATGATGCCATTATATACTACACTGAGTCCATTAATAAATTAATAAAGCTGTGTCTTGTTTGTTTGTAAATGAGGCTCACCGAGAGCTGTTTCAAATGAAAAATACTACTGATTGCTTGTACTTTAATCTAGTGAGTTTTTATGCATGTGAGGCAAAGTCAATTAGCCCTAACTGAGAGATTTCTAACTCCCAACTAGATTTCAAGTTTAATACAAATAATGTAGTTAAAAATAGCAACCTGGAAAAGTGGCAAAAAACCATTACCAGAGTTCTTTGGTTTTCAAAGCCATTTTTAATAGTTATTTTTGTTTCAAAACGTGGCTGTCTTTATGCCTTCTTCTTGTGTGTCTGAAGAGAAAAATTTTTGTATGTATTCCTAAATTTGAAATTTATTTGGATTTTGTTGACCTGTCCTAGCACCAAAATCTGGAATTCTCCTGTAATCCAAGATAAAATGTCGTTAGGCAGCACAATTTATCAACAAAAGCCTGTAAACTGCAATGTTGTGCAAGCCTTTATTTTCTTCTTTCTTTGTCAGCTTTTTGCATTGTTGATTGATTTGCTGTAGTGCTGCTGTCAGTAGTTTACCAATAGTCTGGTAGGATCTCATGACTGGCATTTTGCCTTTTTAAAAACCATCTCATTGCTACAGTAAAGAATTTGAACCTCTAAATCAACCATCATAGCTGTTAGCCTCCTTTTATTATTATTATTAATGTGCTCTTGGGAAAGGAATATTGAACAATAATTAGGAGCAAGTAAAGTACTGGAATAAGCTTGAAAAGGTCAGTCTCTAGGCAAGAGGCCTTTCGTATGTTATCTTTGTTTGTTTTTATATTCTAATCGTTATTAATATAACATGCACGAATTTATATTTTCAAATGGAGTTTAAAATGCTGCTATAGATCACACTTTAAAAAAAAATCAGTGATTATTTGCAAACCACACCTCAGCAGCATGGTTGATATTCAGTTTAATTCTTAACCATGTTATTTTAATGTTGTTATATGTTTTTTGTTAAAAGTGGTAAAAAATATTATGAATATTTTTCACATAATTATAGAAAACAAGTGATACTTGTATTCTATAAATCCTGTTTTAAAAGTGTAGATTAAATGCGATTTTATTTTATGCCTAAGGAACTTTAGGTAAAGAAAGAGATGACAGAATTTGAGGGAAACTTTGGAAAAGTTAATACTTCATAGCAAGCAACTTCAACATGCTCAGGAAACTTCTGGAGGAAAACCCATTTAAGCACTGGATGATACTGTGGGATATCAAATGTTTTTACAGTATTTTTTAATCTCGTGCAGGTATGTGCATTGTTACAATCAAGGACCAGGAAAGCTGATACAGAGCTGTAGGAGTATTAAGTGATCATGTAAGATTTCTCTCTTTTTAGTCCTGAGTGATGATAAAATAATAAACTAGCTTTGATATAAAAGCATTTGGTGGTTTATTGCTCTATTTATCTAATGGGCACTAATTAACGTTCTTTTACTGACAACTTGTGAGCTAGAGGTTCAAACAATATGTGATACTTACAAATTTTTCACTACTGAATCTTAAAGGTAGATTTTCCTTCTAGTAGCAATCTGCATATGCATGCATTATGCATGCCTGAGATACTAGTACTAGTATATTTGTAAGATACTTTAGAGGCTGCACATTCCTCATGCATTCAACCCCAGAGGTCACTGCTGATCTCTGTGTATATGTGAAATAATGAAGTGTAGGAGATGTATCTGGTTTAGGCTTTTAAAGTCTAATTATCCCATAAAGGAATTTGTAATTAAGTGGATTTTGTAAAATTATGGGTGGGGAAAAAGGTTCCAGACAGGAAGTTCTATAAGCTGAGAAGGCAGCAGTGAAAAGTCATTCTTCAACTGAGCATTTTTTGTCAAAATTGTTAGGTTCTTTGTCAGCGTTTAAAAATTAAAGACCAGCCCAGAGAACATATTTAACAATGTGAAGTAGAAAGAAAAGAACAGTTATTTTGGTTTTTTTTGGTTTAAAAAGAAATATTAAAAAACCCAACAATATTAATTATAAAAGTTTAGATTCCTTTCCTTTTCTGTCCCTGTATCTCTAAGTTGCATGCACTTATTTACATTATCCAGGTGACAGCTGGTAGCACCTCTTGTTAGAAAATAGCAGCAAATATTGTTTATTAGCACTGCTTAGGATTGAATAAATGCTTTTTACTAGAATGTGACAATTGGAAAATATCATACAGTTACTAAGCTGAAGATGAAGCCAGTATTCTTCATTAACCATTTAACAGTAACTGTAAATGCGAGCATATTAAGTAGTATTTAGAGGTAGTGTGTATTCTACATCTCATTTATGAATCATAGGTAGATGCTAATGAGATTTCAGAAGGGACATTCCTTTTTATTAAACTCTTTGTACTCTTTAGTATCATTTTGCCAAAAAGCCCGAGAAGTCTCATCTGCCAAAACTTTTAATTCAGCACAGTTTTTCTTTTCCAGCATCTCGCAGCATCACTTTGGGGAATCTGAGATGACTGTGTAAATTGAAACAGTAAGTCTGTAGGAGGTAATTTTTCTTTAGGAGCCTAACCGAGGGAGGTGCAGGAAAAAAAAAAAACCATCTCTTGAACAGGTAACATTTTGGGAGGTCACTTTATAGTGATCACAATTTCTCTCCCTCCAGAGAGTAGTTTGTAGTAAAAATATTTCTTCAGAACAGCCTATTTCTCTTGGCTACATTGCTTTTTTGTTTTCTTTCCCATGGGTGAGATAGAGAGAAGAAACTGTGGTGGAGAGAATTAACAGCAGTACTTATTTTCATAAGCTAGAATTTACAGATGGTAGAGAAAAGTGGCGGATAGCCCCATTTTCACGACTGTAGAGTACGTATGTGCAGTATTAACGTATATGCATCCCACACCTGTATTATACTATAGATGTACATGGAGCAAATTGTTTACCACTTATTCAGCCTTCATATTTGAGCCAGGTGCTAACTGGTTTCTAGCTCGATACTGCTATTTAGAATAAACCCTCTAAACTTTTCTTTAATGTATATAAACTATTACAGGACTGTGTCCATATAAGCAACAGAAGAAAATACTTAGGATTAGCTTGGAATAAAACTTTTACCAGTCTGTTGGGATTATTCTTAATCCCCTATGTGTGATTTGTGTTTAAGGGTAATACGTGTATTTGAAGTTTTGTATTGTTCAGCGGTGCTTACTCTGTACTTCTGTGGTAACTGTGGTAACTTTTTCAGGCTGGTGTCTTTGCAGAACTTTCCCGCTCAAGTTTCCTGCTTTAATACAGTTACTGGCCATAATTATTTTAAAAGCTAAAGGCCATATTTAGCCTTCATTAGGTCTGATCCCACTGACATCAAACTGAGTGAATTTCATGTAATGTATATTGATGTCAGTGGGATCAGACCTAAACTGAGTGAATTTCATGTAATGTATATTACATGGAGTATGCAAGGTTACCTGTCATTTAAAAGTTTTCTATTGTCATGAATCTGGGGGAGTTACGTTGCTTAGAGATGTTGTGTGGGAATGATCCATGTTATCCCAAGCGATGCACTGGGATCTTACTTCTATGTTAGTTACTTTAATAGCAAGTTGAAATGGCTCATAAGAGGTGCAGTAGTTTGGCCTTTTAAAAATTACCTCTATTCTATCCAGAAACTTTACAAGTCTTCAAGTCCATTCAGCTGGGAAATGGAAGTCTCTATTTTTCAGTGATATAAAGATACCCTTTTCAGTCACAGAAGATCAGAAGACATGAGAGCATGTGGCAGCTGGGACGTGCGTGTTCAGAAAAGCTGAGATTAGCAAAATTTTTCAATTGCAGCACTGTTGCACACTGCCTGTTCTAGACTATACTGGACCTGCGTTTTTTTTTCAGTAAGGCTCGTTGTCTCTGCTTTATTTGTAGTTCAGAATCGTCTATGAATTTGGATCCATGAGTGGGAAATGCAATGATACCTGCCTAATTCCTTAAGAAGACTGAATCAGTAGCTTTGAGCAGCACATACAATGCTGTATTAGACGCTCAGTGATTAAAAAAAAAAAAAACCACCACCACCAAAAACCCCAACCAAACAAAAGAACCCCAAAACCCCACCCAAAACCAAAACCCAAACAAGCTCTTTTGACTCCAAAGTGGCCGCCTGCACAACCCCATTTCCTCTCTGGCTGTGGTGTTTGCTGTTTCTTTCTCTACAAGGCTGTCTGCAGGTGGGGGAGAGAAACTGCGTGTCTGGCAGCAGTTTCCATTTCCAGACTTCCTTAGCTCTTGCACAAGCCCAGCTGGTATTCAGACTGAGGGGGGGATTTTAACTGTCTGCTAGTGATGATGTTTGTTTGTTTCTTTGTTTTTAATGGTTTGATTCTTGATAGAGATACCAATTGAGGTGGCCCAAGCACGAGAACCGCAAGTCTTGTGGGTAGCTTCTTTGTCATCTAAGGCAGGTTGTATTTAGCCTGTGAGTGGGGCTACCTGAAGCACTGCTGTGTTGTTTTCCCCAATTCAGTCTTGTTTGAATTGGGAAAGGAGGCTCCCCCACAAAGGGAGAAAGGTCTTGTTTGAATTGAACTGGAAAGGAGGCTCCCCCACAAAGGGAGAAACAAGTCTGTTTATTTAGTAAAAATAAAGGTGTTGAATGTATTGCATATGCATTACATATGCCTCCTGCATACCCACCATAGGATATTTCAAGTTTTCGAAAGTGTTTGAGTTACGAAGATAACTTCCAAGTTTGAAGATATTTAAACGTCTTTTTTAAATGCTTCTGTTTTCTGTACCTTGGCATCCTAATTTGTCCTTCATTCCTCATTGTACATTCCTCCTTCCTTCACCTAAAAAGGATTTCACAGTGCGTCTAGTCAAATGTCAGGAGGTGATGCACCACTGAAAATGTGTGACAGAGATCTTTTACTGAAGGTCTATTGAAAAATACCTGGAGCAGCTGCAGGGGGGAAGAAGCAGTTTTGTCTCATTCTCACTGTTTTTCTTGACTGACAGAAATCTAGTTGGAGCTTTGAGTTCAGCGAAATTCTGCCAAATGGCACATAAAGCCACAGAAATTAATGGTTCCCCCTTTACTGAAATACGCACCTGATGTGAAAAGAATTTGAAGGCAGCTACTTATGGGCAGGCCAGGGGTGGCAGCAGGGTCAGCCCAGAGCCCCAGTCATCAGGCAAATTCATGGTTACAGGGGTGGGCCGAGAAAGAGTCCCCTTTTATGTGTCATCTTCTTCTTAACGGAAATGTCAGATCTCCTGAACAGAGCCCTCCCCTTCTCTCCCCAGCTTGGCTCTGCATGGGCACGGGCATTGATAAGCAGCTCTGAAAACTGCTTCTCTGTTTCTCACATCTATGTTTAAAATACGACATTTAAAATGAAATTCCTGTGAAAGGCGTGAATGATGTTTGGGACATGACCACGGTAATGCTTTCCTAGGTGTTAATTCTGGAAGGCATAAAGGGTGCATGCCTGCAGCAGGTTATGAGGGCAGAAAACTCACAAAAGATGTTATGTCTTAGAAATTTGCCAACCACCAAATTTTCTGAGCTCTTAGAAAATGGAACAAAATCTATCTCTAATAAAAGCAAGAGCCCATCATTCTTCCTAATTGGCTTTCCTGTTTAATTTACAGTACATTAAAAAAAGGCTGTTCTGAAGCTCAGTAGTACCATCATTTTCCTCATGGTTGCTTCATTTTGAGCACACCTCAGTACAATGCAGGTAAAAAGAAATACTTTCTTTTTAAAGCTTGTGGGAATATCTCCTTTTCCTTTTCTCTCCAGCAGTTCCAGCAGAGTGAGCTTGATATATTTTCCCAAGGAATTAAATTCACTGAGAACTGTGGAGTTTACTCTGGAGGAACTTCAGAACATGTTTTCCCCCTTTTTCTCTCTCTAATGAAAAAAATACTTGCTTTTTTTGCTCATAGGCACTAAGGATCAAAGGGAGCCTTTTGTTAAAATAGGAGGTTGTCCTGATGTTTTTAACCAGATTTTTTTTTTCTCTTCCCCTGCTACTTACTGTGACGTTGGCTGACTGCACCTTACCCATACCCCTAGCTAAGAAATGACTATTTTATACTTTTGCTGTAATGTGCTTATAGTCTTTGGAGTATTTTGGACTCCTTCAGACTCCAAATAAAACATTTATTTAAATATAGCATTCACTATTATCTTGCATTCCTTGTAGTATTACCAGATAAATCTAGCATTCTTTTGTCCTGTGTGCATTTAGATTTTATTATATTGTAAGTTAAAGTTGTATTATCCTTATTAGATATTACCATAAACCAGGAATGTCTACTGTATTTGCAGATATGGTTGTTGCCTTGTACCTATCTCAAATTGTTTTAGTGTCAATAATAGGAATATTGACTTGTTTGTCCTCTTGATTCCTGGCCTTTTGACATTTAGTACCAATATACCACTGATTTTTCTTCATTTTTTTCCTACCGATTAAATTAATTTGTCTTTATGCTGGGGCCGCTGGGGAGCAGCAAGGTCTGGCTGCTCCACCAGCGAAGGAGGGCTGGGAACCGAGCGTGGTAACGAGGCAGGTGGGGAGCACTGACCTCCCCAACAAGGAGCCAGGGTGCTGAGCGGCAAGTCAGGGTTGGGATTAGGTCTGGAGACAGTGGTCAGGGTCAGAGACTCTCCAGTGATTGCCCAGCAAGTCCCCAGTGAGTCGGGGCATGTCTGAAGCTGAGCCAGCAGGTCTGGGCCAGGGTGAAAACCAGGGTGGTGGGAGAGCAAGTGCAGACATAGCCACAGCCCAGCTACGGTGCGGCAGAGAGGGGGAGCCAGCTGTACAGCTCCAGCCAAAAAGCGGCTTGCAAGGGAAAGGTGGGGCAGGACCTCCCTTCTAGCTTTCTTCACAATGATTCTTATCAGCAACAGAGTTGGACTTGGACTCGGCCAGCTAAACTGGACTTAGCTAGCTTAAAGCCCACAAGAAGGATGTGGTCAGGGCCCTGACAGTGGCACAACTTTAATTCCTTCTCATGAGCGTGACTTCTTAGTCACAGGATCACAGGTTGGTTGAGGTTGGAAGGGACCTCTGGAGGTCACCTGGTCCAACCCCTCTGCTCAAGCAGGGCCACCTAGAGCAGGCTGCCCAGGACCATGGCTTTTGAGTGTCTCCAAGGATGAAGATAAAATGCAATTGAATTCAGGATCCAATTCAGCTTTTAATTGCACCCAAGAGCTAATTATCCCACTTCTGGCTACCAGACTGCTTGTGAGAGATGCATCTATGTAGTTTTCTGTATTCAGTATAGGCCGATAGTCCCCAGCTTCCCTTAACCACAGCTGGAAATGCTGAGCAAGATGTGTAGTAGACAACACTGTATTTTCTCTCTCTCTCGGCCTAATTATTTTTTTTAGTTTCCTCTCCCTCTCAGCGTTGGGGTTCAAACAGGTAATACCTGAGTAACTTCCACCTCCCATCCTCTGTTAGGGACCACTAATGTAAGGTTTTATGTGCAATGATGAGCTATCTCTCCATCTCATTTCTTCTTAGCTGAGCTTAGAAACCCATGTGATCAAGAAAAATATCAAATGTTAACTTTATAGTATGACACTAGCCTTGTGTGTTGAATAAGCACCTTCTTAATTCTCAGGAGGCTATTAATAGTTACCGCACGTTCAGCTGCATGTTTCCAGTGTTTTCATTTTTGCTCTTTAGCAACTGAAAAGAAATATTTGATTACTTGTCTGTTAGAACAGATCCTGTTTGATCTGCATCATGTTTTTTCTGACCATGTGCAGTCTGTTCTTCATGCTGAGTTTTATTTCTGCTTACTGTCCCTCTTACATTCCACACATCAGTCTTGTAACCCGTATGCTTTCTTTGAGCAGTGTCGTTGAAGACGTGTTAGATTTACCTTCTTAATTGAATAGAATGGGTCTTTACATCACTGTCAAACTTGATGTTTAGTCTACTTCCATCATCAAATTACCTTTTTCTTGAAGACTTAACAAAATTAATATCCAGTAAGTGACAAAAATTAAACACCCTAACAAAGCCACTGAGCATGGTTCTAGGCACCGACTTGAGCATGTTTCTTTGTTCTCTTCCTTTCCAGCCTTCATCCAATCTTTTTTAAGTCAGCTAATTCCATGCATATAATAATAACAGGAATTAGAAGGAGAAAGTGAATGTGCATACATTTTTGTGAGGAACAATTTAAATATACTTAGGTTTTCTTTTTATCTTTTTACTTTTAATCAGGAAATCTGTAAATAAATGAAGGCAATGAGTCACCTAAAGAAGTCCTAAAGAAACAAACTAGAAACAAAGTGCATGCTGGATGCTAGAAAATCAGTCTGGTTCAGAATTTTCCGTGTTAAAAAGCTGTTTTCCTGAACTTTCTGGAGGAGAAACCTTTGATAGTTCTGTGCTGTGAGATAGTAGCGGTAAGGGGGTATCAGGCTGGGAATTTAGCTGCCGTGGAATTTAAGTGCCGTTTCTTGTCCTGTACTGTAGTATTTAACATTTGTAATCCTAGGCATAACATATGTACCAGTTCTGCTTAACAAATGTGCTAGTTAAGTTCAGATCTTCCACAGTTGTGAAAAGGTATTTTAATCTTTATCATTTCAGCAGACTCAGATTTCTGTAAAAATAATGATTATATCTCTTATAAAGCTAACCTAAGGTGGGTGAGAATTGTTTTTTTTGTTTTACCAGCTGTTCATGTCCAGAGGAACCTTGGTATACTATGCTTCCCCCTGCCCAAGACAGATAGGGAATAGTGACATGACAAGACCCCAAAAGCCTAGAAATTGACAGTTGGAAGGATTAGGGCACCTCGTACTGCTTTGCTTTTACTAGCGTCTATTTAACTCCAGTGCCTGAATGAATTTGAAAAAGATTGTGCTTTGTTAAAAGCTCAAACCCACGTGGTCCTTCCATTCGTGTATGACTTGCAGTCTGAAAATCTTAAAATTGAGATTTGGCATTGAGATTTCAAATGCTTAAGAAAAAAAACAACAAAAAAACCAACCAACAACAACAACTTTAATGATTTTTCCTAAAGAAAATGCTTCAGGCAAAAGTCCAAGTTAAGAAAGCAAGCCAAAAAGCTACAGTTCTCATTTAGGAAATGTTTGCTAGATGAAGAATTGATATTCATTTAAACAAAACCACAATTTCTTTGGAGACAAGTTTGCTTTGGCAAAACATTTTTATGTTATGACAGTGAACTTCTTAAAAATGAAATGCATTCTTACAAATATCTGGCAATGATTTATGAAGCTATTGTGGTGTTAGCTGTTAGTTAACCAAAACCTAATACTTGTCTAGCAGTGAAAGAAAGAGTTTGCACTGACGGTCCATTAATACTGGTATAACTTTAAAATAGAAGAATGTTTGAATAGTTTTATTCCACACTGTTAAATGCCATCCTGATATCTTGATTGTTTGTTTGTTTGTTTAATTATACTTAGATTAAATTAGAAACAGCCAGCTGATCTTAGCAGCTGGTAAATATTTACTGCTCATTTGCCAAATTCCTCAGAGCACAAATTTTTGCTTTTTCTGTGTCCTAATGCTTAATGGATAAGAACTGATTCCTCAAAAATTGCACTGTAGGAAGTAGGGGGGTGGCGGGGAGCCAAGACATTTTAGATACTCCTCTTGCATATGAAAAATGTATGCAGAAATTTTGGGAACGTTCGAGCTGGATGCTGCGTATGTTGAACATAAAACATGTGTCCCTTGCAAATGCACCAAGACTTGAGCGAACAGGTGGCTATTATTAGTGTTCTTAATGGGGTGTGCCTGTGCCCCTGTTTGTTATAGCTGTTTAGCACAGCTTCATCCAAAAGGCTCAGTGTTTAAGAAGGAGTAGGAATATTGGAAGAGATGTACAAGCTGGATTTGTGTACTGAAGCAGTAGGCTTCATACTACAGTGAAAGCCACCTGACATTTGCTTTAGAAAGTGCAGAGGAAAGACATTTACTTTTTGAATCGTACCTCAGCCACTGGGTGTGTGGAGGTACCTGTTCTAGGGAAGTGTGATGGACTGTTGTTAACCGGTAAAACGTATTAGCTCTTCAGAAAGTGACAAGAAGTATGTTTTGGGCTGTTGTACAGCACAACTCCAGATACACGTGTCCCATGAAGAAAAAGTATGTTTGGGAGGTATGTGGCCTAGACTGAACAATTTTAGAAGAGAATGTAATTGATCACTAAAGACCAGTAAACCATGAAACTCTAAGCATATGCAAAGGGATCTACGTATCAGTTCTTTTCTTTTTTTGTTTGCCACGGAATAAAATTAATGTATGTAATTTAAGGGACAAAAAAAATTTCTTCAAGCAGCTTGTAGTCTGCTTGGCTCCTGAACAGAAATGTTTCGTAAACTTGAAATCTATAAAACTTTAAAAAATAACAACTTCAAAGTAGCTGTTATTACTGCATCTATTTTTTACTGCCCCTTTTATTGTTTATTGCATTTTTCTGTGGGATTTTTTTCCCCCCAATTACTTTCTGAGTCGGGGAACAGCTTTGGAACTTGATCAGGTGTTTTCCATGAAAAAAATCCACTTATTTATAGTCAAGTTACCAATTATATGAAGTGAACAAACTGAGAAGTCTAGATAATAATCTGAAAAGTTGTAAGTGTTCCTCCTCTTACCTACAGTAATGTTAGATGCTGCTTTTAACACTGCTAGTTGGCAATATAAAAAAATCTAGCCTCCTAAACAAAGGGATCTCGAACTTGACAGTGTTTCTTGAAATTCAAGAGTATGTATTTAAGTGGGATAGATCATTTGGTGTCTTATTATATCTGTTGGAGTTGTGCATTTAAAGAGAAAGGGAAACAGTTCCCAGACATTACAGTATGATAAATAATGAACAGCGGGGACAACTGATCTCTCTTTCCTGTGGTATTTTCCTCAGTAAGGCAAGCACAGGATATTTTGAATTATTCATGAACTCTTACATGGTCGTGACGGAGCCCAACCCCCTGTCTTGCAAACTTTTTTGGTTTCTGTTACAACGTGCATCTCCTTTCATAACAAGATTGTTTACTTTTGCCACAGCTCGCTTAATTCTGGATGCATCTAGCTATTTGAGAACTCAGAGGAATGGTCATAGGGAAACGAAGGGTTACTGCCTTGGCTTAATATTTCATAAAGGAGTAAATTGCATTGTGCCTCTGAGAACATGAAATTTCAGATCGTGCCTCTAAAAACACTTCTACAAAGAAACTTTCACTGAAGCATTCATTCAGAGGTTTTTGTTTTTCCTTTTCCCTTTTGCTGTTTCTTTCATAATCATATGTTAATGCTGATCCTGCTCTCCTGACTGGCACTTCAGTGCCTCAAGGCATTTGGGTATGGGTTGTAACACTAGTAAATTGCCACATACATGGAAATTGCCCATTTGCCACCAATACTCTATCAGAGAGGCAGCAGGAGGTCTTCACTTCCTTTCATATGTGCTCTAAAGTTAATGCTGTTGTTAGCAGGGAACTGTGAAGAGGAATATCGGTTTTTATTCCCAGGCTACTTTGCTGTAAGCTTTGCTGTCAACTTTTGCAGTGCTTTTTGGCACAGAGTCTCAGCATTCAGTGATAACCAATTAATTAACCTCTGTTTAAAAACTAGTTTTGGAGTCAAGATACCATATTTCATGGCCTATCTGAATTAATGTTGCTTGTAAAATAATGTTTTCATAAGTATATATATGCAAAATGTCATCATGAAAAACCAGGTGTGTTGACTTGCCTGAATTAAAGCACCTTTTGCAGAAGTATTAAGTTCATGTCGTGCACTGAATTTTAATGTAGTAACTAGACAATACCCACGAGTTTATTTTTATAACTGTGTTTTATTCTTTTGTATGTCTTTCTGAGAAGGAAGTTCTTTGGAATGATCATTTACTAATGTTATACTTTAAAAACTGTCTACAAAAAATCTCCGAAATTCCAGTGATGAGTAATTTAAATTGCCTCAAGCTTTTATACGACTTGTGTGATTTTACTGCTTCAGAAAAGGAGTAGTGAATCAGAGGTCAACCTAAAGCACTTCATCTACATAAAAACTATGATTAAGCAGTGGCTAATGATTCATGATACAATTTTTTTTTTCTCTTATGAAACTTGTGTGTTTACTAAACAGGAAATATATGATTATGTTGTGCTAATTAGTTTCCAGGTAGCAGAAAGACTACGGTGCTAAGGAGAAAAAGTTCAGTTGTTATATACTGCCCTTGCTGTCTCCTTCCGGTGTAGTTTCCAGATAGAGTTTGGATTTTAAACTGATAACACAACAGTTATGTACTTACTATGTACACCATTGGTAGATTAATAACAGAGTTTAGCAGTACGTAGCTGATGGAGGAAAAAGGGACTTGCACTTGCAAAATACTGTTGTTAGCATGGCAAGTCAGGAAATCACAGAGATCAGAAGGGGAAAAGTCATTTTTAGAAATGGTAGAGTGATACTTACTGCAGATAAAAAGCATACTAAAATAGAAATTTTATGAAGATCCAGTCTGAAAAAGAAGGAACAGTAATATAGGATAGGAAGGAAATGACAGAAGAAAAGGAAAAAATGGAAGAGTCTGGAAAGTCTCTTGTTAATCCAGGGCAAGGTGGAAACCTAGACTAATAAATTTGTTTCCTACATTTTTAAATCTTCCACATAAACATTAATTAAAGATTAAGACTAATTTGTAATTTAATAATAATTAATTGGAGTATCACCACTTTTAAGTCCTTTGCACATGCGTATGTCTTCTAAGCAGAAGTCTTCTGAGTATGTATGACAGGGTCCTTCTGGCAAATAATAATAAAGTTAACTGTATTGCTAGAAATATGAGAAATGATTGTTAACATGGTACCTGGAGGTCTCTGGATATTACTAATGTAGAAGGAAAATTGTATCTGAGACAGCAAATTTTGTTTAATATCATGGAGGGTGAAAGCGTAGACATTATGAAAATCCTTGCTTAAATTTTAAAATGTTAGATGATCTGTAATCTGAAGGAACTCACATGCAACAAGAAGTAAGGTGTGTAAAGAGAGAAATATCTTTTTTCCTCTTGGAATTATTGGAAGAGTAATAAAGAGGGATTTAGTGTGCATAGTACCTTTCACAGACCTCCAGTGCTGTGCAGAATGGCAGATGCTGTATTGTTAATACAGAAAAGGACAAGGAAAACAGCAATTGTGCCTGGATGTTGGAGAACGTGTTTATATGTCAAGGCATGGTCCCTTGTAATGTTTGGGCAAACACACTGCTTGATTACCGTGTTATCCAACAAAAATATCAAAGCAGGTAAATACAAGGTTTCCTCTGTAAGCTGGTACTGCCAACTTTGTGTGCCTCATGTTGATGTTTGTGTCCCTTCCTCTCTGATCTACCAAAGCATGCTTAATGTTTGGGTGTTATTACTTTTTGTCTTTGGCAAACAGTAGGCATTCATGTGCAATTGATGGCTTCAGAGAGGTGCAGAAGGCCATTTGGCAGCCAATATAATTTCATTCGCGTAAGCAGTATCTTTGGGATAGCTATAGAATGAACTACAGATCTCCTCACTTGATTCATTAACAGCGAACAGGCTAGCCCTCAGCCTGTGTTATATGTCTCTGCTAACATGGGTCATGGCAAGTTTCTGGCACAATTCCATGAATGGGAATCTTTCTTACGTGATGCTATTCCTGTTTCTCAACATTGATGTGATTCCAGCACAGTAGCCATCTTCATGCACCAGGCTTGCAAGTTTTTGAAAACCAAGAGCCTTGAGTGACTGCATCATGGAGTAAGTAGGTGTCTTGCTTTGCCTTGTCAATGTTTGCAGTGTCACTACTGCCAGTGCTGGAGAATTATAATCTGCCTGGATCAAATGCTGTAAAACATCTCTGCTGCCCTCCATCATCATCTTTCAATCAGCTGCAACAACACAAACAGGAGGCATTTATCTACCGGAGTCATGACATGAGTCCAGCAGAAACAAACAGAGATAAGGAATCTACCTAGGCAAAAATGCCCACTCTAAACATGTCTGTGAGCTCAGAACACCTCTGCTCTAATAGGGCAAGCAAGTTCTCTCTGAAAGCATCGTAAGTCAAATCGTTGGCTTGAATTAGTGAGGAGCTGATTGAGCGAGAGATCCCTAGGAATCCTAGCAACAACCCTGTTACCTGAGATATCGGTTTGATGCAATTACACAGATGGGGGTTGAGTGCAGCTCTGCAATATATCTTTTCATAGGTGAGCATGCTAATTCTGGATGTTTATTCTCAGTTAAGTACATGTTCCTCTCTGGGTATAACATCTGTGCATCATTTCCTTGTCTGTAAATTAGGGATGTTAATACATGTTCCAAGGTTTGCAGCAAGTTTTTCATGTGGTGGTTTCTTCTCAGTTGCTCAGAATTGTGGCAAGAGACTTTGCTTAAATTTTAGTTCTTGTTCAAGATTATTATTATTTTTTAATAGAGTTGATGTTATTAATGTTTGGGTAAAGTCTATGTGTCCCTTTGTATTTCAGCATTGCTGAACATTGATAAATCAAAGGGGTTGTTTTTAGAAAGGCTATATTTCTGTTAGTTTCCTATACAGAAACAGCTACTTTGGGTCTTTCAGTATGATAATGAACACAATAAAGTTGTAAACTATAATATTGCAAATTTATATTGGAGGCACACACAAAATTGAAATTAATTGAGCGTGTAGGTCTGTCATACAAATGATGACAGACAAAAGCAACCTCTTCTCTTCCCCCTTCTCTCCTCCCCCAAAACAGGCAGATGTTTGATTCCCGAAGCTTCTTACAACTTGCAAGTCAAACAGAAGCTCATTTTGTAACTCAGCTGTATGTTATTTAGGCTACAGAAGCAAGATCTGTACTTCATTTTAAAGACAAACCAAATTAAAACCTAAATTTAGAAATGCAAGCAGACAAAAACCTGTGTTAATGAAACACTAAGGCTAAAATATTACAATCTGGAAATAACCCACATCCTACAGCACAGAAATGATTTTCAATCTGCTTTTCAATATATTCCATTTCCATACAGAGCAAAGAGGAGCTTTATCTGTAGTAGGTCTCCTTTGGAAAAAAAGAAAAAGGGAGGGGGCAAAAAAAAAAAAAAGCCCAAAACCTGAGAGCTTTAATTTCTGTGAGTAGAATGTAAAAGTGTTTTTCCCCTGTAAATCTCTGTTTTTTCTGACCTTTTAAGGGAAAGAAATGCTTCATATAGAAGTGTTAAGAAATAATTTGAGTATTCTAGAAACCTGAAAATGTAAAATGAAGGTATAGTAGAGCTTGCTTTGTAGCGGAAACTTACTTAAATTTATTATGTTTATTATAGTAGTTATTAAGAAGCAGCAACAGAATAGATTCTTACTGAGACGATGAACGTATTGAATTAATTTATGAATCTTAAGAGATTAATTGATCTCATTATCCAATTAGTTGCAATTTTTCATTTCCTAGTGGTCTTTAACAAGAAAGATTTTCTTCAAACTATTCTTTATGATTTTATGATAATAGCAAAAAATTACCATTTTGCTTTTTTCTTCCTAGTTTTGTTTTCCACTCCAATTTCTTTCTGCTTTTCCAATAAAAAACAGAAAAGAATGACCTACAAAGAAAGAATTGGCACTATTTGCTTATTAACATTGGGGGCAAAAAAAAGTGTTTTTTGTTAACAGTTGTGACGCAAGTAAGGTTTCAATTAGTCAGTTCTCTCTTTTTCTCATTGACCAGGAGGATGAAATAAACTTTTCCTTTATGTTTTTGAAATGAATGTGTATTCAAACCAGGAATGGTTTTCAAAGAAGTGTGCTACTTCTGGTGTAGTATTCCTTTCTACATGTCTTTCAGTCTCAAATTCGAGAAGAAAATGTGCTTTGTCTTTAAAGGATACTAGGCTTTTGTTTTCCCATCTAGTAATGTTAGTGAACGCTGAATCTTTTATAAAGGTTTTGTATCCAACTCTAGTGATGATGACAATTCTGTCTGCGTAATGTGCCTACTGGTTTTCACTGTCTGTGCATGGGCAAGGCCAGAGGATGAGGAGCAGGCTTGGTTACAGGTTAAGGGGTGAGCTCTGGGTGACTGCAGGTTGGGTAGTGGATTTCATTTTCTTTCCCTTGAGCTCCAGGTTGGCTCTTGTACTCCTTGTCAAACACTTTACAGCACTGATGGTTTTGTCAGCAGCTTTTATGTTCTGGAGGCTTTTTGTCTTCGTTATTGATACTTCTGAAGACAGACTTTGAACTATTTTGGGGTAGTATCAAAATGTTTGTACTGTTCTTCGGATGTTCATTTGCCAGAAATACACTGTCTGTCAGAAGCCTCTCTAGGACCCTGGATTCTTTCATTTTCACTGCCTGCCCAGCCTGATGCAGATAGGAAGTGCATGAGAGTTTTAGTATTAGATGTGCTACTGTGTGAGAGAGTAAGAATTTTTGTCACATCCTGTTTGTCACCCGGGTGGATACCCGTAGCCCACTGCAGACAGCAGTCGTGGCGTTATCCGAGTTCTCAGTGAATGCTTACAGCCCAAAGCTCACAGCCATAAAAGAAGCAGACGACGACCGCTCACTGCAAGAGTCTGTCGAGTACCCGATCCCTCAATGACTCTGTGATAATGTTACGGCAGCCTGAGGATAAACTTGCTTTTGAAGCTTGGAAGAGATTTTGTTGTCATCTGCTCCTGGCCAGGGGAGAAAGCAGCCAAGGGGAAGTCTGTGGGCCACTTTAAATATAATTACTTCATCCTCTTCCTGCGGAGGCTGCAAGGTTGGCCAGATTTCAAGTGTGACCTACTGGATGCTGATACTAAGTTCTTGGAAGACTGTTAAAAAACAGAGGTACTGATTCAGTTCCTTTGAGGGTCCAGTGTTTCCAGAGTTGCCGGCTGCCGAGAGCTCCAGGTGAGTGTTGGTGATCTTGGCCTTGCTCCAGGATGTAGCAGGTGATGGTCAGGTTTAGTGTGGGAAGGCTGGTAGTACTGACAATGAGGCCAGAGATGAGACGTAGACAGCCCAGTTTAACTTCATTTGTGACAACCTCATCAGGAATACACCTAGTGCTTAGTCCAATGGCTTTCAAATTATTACATATACATGGATAATGTTTCAGAGTCTGCCAGAGGGGTGCATTTTGACAAAGATCTTACTGAAAGCTACTCAACTCCTAATTGTTTTCCTGTTTATGACTGTTTCATTGATAGAACTTCAGCTGGCAAGGAAAATGCTCAGGATTTTCAGATGTGCTTTCATGACTCAGCTAAATTAATCCAACTTAATTACCTGCCACTGAGGCAGGGTACTAGTCCTGTTCCTATCCTGTTGTCTGGTCTCATTCTAGATGAGGAATTTTACTTGTCTGATACAGTTAGCTGTTTGAGGGAGCTAAAATTGTGAGGGATGACGGTGGTGATAATAGTGTTAGTTTTTTGTTTTGTTTGTTTTTTTTTTAAGCTGCTTAATTTGCCGTGCCATGAATAGATAAATCCCAGTGCCGATTGCACGGTTAGCAATGGCAGCATGCGGTTATTAGACTAGCTTGGCTGAATGGTCAAACTGCATGCATAGGTACCTTTTTGTCAGTGAAGGGAGTTGTTAGGTATGTGATCAACACCACTGGTTTCTTAGGATAAAAAGCAAAATTCAGCTGTAATGATTATTGTACAAGGTGTGATCATCATCTTTCATCTTCTTTACTGGAGGAAAGGATTATATGTATGTGATACTGTGAGCTTGAGAAAGTGTAAAACTAGAAATGAAGAAAGTAAGAAATGCTAAATCAATTGGAGACAGAAGTCTTTGTCACGTTGTAGATGTTTTCTTTTTAGCTTACCTTGTTTTTCCTTTATCTTTTGTTGTTGACTTGCTGTTTTTTAACAGTTTTTCCTTTCATCTATCCAGCGTTATCATCTTGCTGTCCTAATGTTCCCTTTTACAGTTTATAATTGTCACTGTTGCTGCACTGCTTGGCTTCCTGTCTTTGGGATACTAATTGACTTTTTATGATCTATTTCTATGTTGCTTTTTTCTATGGGGTCTACTTTTACTTCTCACCTGCCTACTTTCATATGCATCTAGTCATGTCTTAATCTGAATTCTAGTCTCCACCACCCCTCTTTTACTGATGTAAACACTCTTTTCCTATTTTAGAACCAGGATTTATGACTGGTAGTTTCATTCTTTTTGAATCTCTGGCTTAAGTGTACAGAGTTTTGTTTTTTTTTTTTTTTTTTTTTGTTCAGGACTGCAATGGATTTCTGACTGACAAAACACCAATTTTGTGTTGGCAGTGTGTTTTAACTCCAAAAAAAAAAAAAAAGCTTTATTAACTGTCTGTAGGACACAGAGAAATCTTACTTTTCCAGATAAAAGCAAGTACGTTGTGCAGGACTTCTGGTGGAAAGCATCCAGTCACTGCTTCCAGTCTACTTAAATCACAGAGGTGATAATCACTTGGGTTGTTTGGTTGTGGATCTTGCGAAATCAGAGAGTAGTACCTTAAAGGAAGCTAGACTGCAAACATTGTATTAAAATGAATGCTTTCTATTGCACTTCCAAAGGAACTGGAAGTTGAGTCAGATTTTGTCGAGCACAAGTATTATTCTCCTAATGCAACTTCAGTAAGCCAATGGGCATTTGTAGCAAGTTCCAGTAATCCAGTCCCTAGAAGTGATAGAAGTTTCTGATTGTGGCAGTATCTGCCCCCATCCCTTGGGGGCAGCTGCAGGGGGCAGCTGCAGGGCAGTAGAGGTGTGTACCCAGGCATTGGTGCTGCCTGACAAATATCCTTGTCCAGGGATTCATTGGAAATATTTCAGCCAAAGCAAGCAAAAAGGTCTGTAATGCTTATTTTGGCCCCTTCACCAAATTAAATTTACAAATTAAATTTGTAAATTAAAGTTACAACATTTTATTTCAACTGATAGTCTTCAATGAAATCCCCGTCACTGACAGCTTGCTGGATTAAATGGGAGCAACGCTGGTTGATAATTAGTTGTTTCCAACTCTTCCTGTGGGTGGTTTGTTTTGCCGTCTCCAAACAGGTAAGATGAGGGCTGAGCTGCTGGCTGTGGAACAGCCCGAGGGAAGGCAGCGCTTGGGGACTTCCCGCTCCTCTGGGGCTGGGACTCTGACCCAGCCTGTGCCTGCAGGGCTGGTAGGGTGTGGGGGCAATGAGAGGGCTGCGTGGTACCTCGGCGGGGGACACTGGATCCCGCTTAGGATCCTACAGCATGGGATCACAAGACAACTCTATTACAGCTCTTGCAAATGACTGTGGCAGTAACTTAGTTTTCAGCTGAACAATTCTGAATTTTTGTCCAATCCCTGAGAATGGCTTTCTAAACATTATCTTTCAGCTTGATCTACTGATTTTACTGTTAGGGTCTAGGTAGGCATTCATAGTTCTCATTTTACACAACAACAAAAAAATCCTATGTTTTCTTCATAGCCAGAGAACATAATTTTCAAATGTTTTGTGCTACAGTCAGCAAGTTCAGCAACGGGCCTTAATTCCTACCTTTTCAGTGACAGATATTTGTCTTTTCCAGTGGTAAGTAGCTTCCCTTTCTGTTGTAGAGTGGTCTTTGGTATATTAAATCTGGCTATTGCTTGTCCTGCATCTTAGGCCAAAGGGATTTTGTAAAGATGAGGGAATACAAATGAATCTGTCTCTGGCAGGGTTTAAGCTAGGAGAAACTTCCCTGTAAACCCTCAAAAAAAAAAAAGAAGTAGAAGACAAAGTTATGAGTAAGGTAGTTATGAATAAGGCAGTTAAGGATGCACCATCAGGACAATTAATTTTAGATCTATGTGATTTATCAGTGTGTATATGCATCAATGAAAAATACTGTTATACAGAATAAAACTTTAACATGTTAGATGTAGCAGTTTGTAAAGCTTTTAATAGAAAACGTTCCTCCTAAATTTCTCCCTTGAGGAAGGTGCTTTAAAATTGCTTTCCCCTTTGAATGGGGACAGACTCTTGCTAAAAAATTCTGTGAGGACGTAGTGTTCTGTATTTTAGGAGAAGTATATTGTGTGCTGAATAAAACTGGAGGAAAGTCAGAGTAATTTGTTATTTTAGCATGATGCTTTGGGTAAGGCACAGGATATTGTGCCATGCTGCAACTCTGTAATATAGTGCAGGAGAAGGCTGATAATCTTTCAGAGACTTTATTTTTGTTTGTTTTGGATTGCATAGTGTTCACTTGGAGCTTCCATTAGCCCTTCACCGTTTTATGAACACTACGATCAAAATAACAATGACATTTGCAGGATGAATGCTTCACTTAAATAGTTCAAAGAAGCAGTGTTTTTACATGTCAGCAGTCTACTTAAGCACCCTACCTGAATGACTGAATAGCTAAGCAAAATGCAATCGCAGGAGCATTGTCACAGCGATCATGCTGTAATATTATCAAGCTGTTGTACTCCTGTTACCTTTCAGACAGTCGTCATTACTCAGCAGGAACAAACTGTGGGGACTGTGTGAGAGTTGTGATAATGTGATAAATTGCTTTTTAATGTTTGCCAGATCATTTTGTTAACTCTGAAACTCTAATTCAAGTTTTCTTTCATTATTGCATTATATCCTATGCCTTTATTCACTAATAATTTGTTGAAAATAAGAAAATTATCAGTATGGAGCTGTTAGTGCCATCCTTACAGGGATGTCGGTAAGAAAATCAAAATCCTCTGGAGGTAGTTCTAGGCTTGGTGATATTTTTAAAGCTTAACATTTTGTCAGCTGTCAAGAACTATCTGATCGAAGAAATTGCATTTGATAAAATTTAATGGCTTGGGAGTCACTTAGTAGTAATTAATCCCTCTTGCTTAAGCATTTTCCTAAACTCTATAAATCCATTTGACTGCTTTAACAACAGACATGTTATCAGTTTATTGGAGAAGTTCTGTTAAGTGTCCCTGTTTTGCATGCATACTTTGAAGAACTTATCTTTAGAGACATTATTTTTAAATGGGAGAAGAAAGTAGGATTTACTCGCATGAAAAGAGCTCTTTTTTTATTGTTTCTTCTCTCAGCACCACATTTCCTTTTCAAATTGGCTGGAACAGTTTGAAGGGTAAACGCTGAGGGCAAGACTAGTTCACTTGCAGTTTATATAAGCAAAATGGTGCAAGCTTTTCTATAAAATAAATTGTAAAGTAATTTAATGGTGGTATTTCTATAAATACAAAACGTTATGTTCAATAAAATTTTGAAGAGTTCTCTATGTAAGTCAACAGGAAAGCAATTTTCCTCCACTCCAGTTAATTTGTTCACAGGGAACATACCTTCTGGATAAACAAGCAGGTCTTATCACTTTGATTTTAAAAAAAAAAATCTGTTTTTAATATAGAAGTGTGTAGGAATCTAGAGTTCTGAAAATAACACCACATATATCATCTTAAATCAGAGAAAGGTCTGAGAAGTCGTGTCACTAAGTCTCGTGTCTCCTATCCAGATTGAAGTAGATGGAGTAGAATGCGTAGAAGGTTTTCAAAATGTTCAGACTAACTGCTGGCCGTCTCTTAAGTTCACAGAGCCTCTTGAATAAGAGGACATATTTGAGTTCAATCTGACCCGTATGAGTCTTTATTCTAAATTAGGTTGGTTGCACATTCTTTGATGAAGTAGAAGAGCCTGCTCCAGAGCAAAACCTGACATACTCTTCTATTTTGGATGATGCACATCACTAGGAACATGACCTGTTTACTGAGCAGTTGTTTTAATTCTTCTTCCACAATTTACTGGTGTTCGTGTCAGCTTTTGTGAACTGGTTTTTCTTCACTTTTTGTTTGATACCAAAGAAATGGTGCATTATGAATACTTGGTAGGCTTGTGGATACACACAGGCTCATGGATACATCTGTATCTTTTCTTAACTTTTCACAGCGTGGTTAGGGATACTATCTGTTACCTATATAATTTCTACTGAATTTGTGACCAAATTCTTCCGTGTCATCAATTCACTTGTCTTTTCACTCTTTTTCTTCAGCACACTAAATTGGCCATGTTACCATTGTAAGATGATGTAGTTTATTATGTGATAAATGTCTTAAGGTGTATACTGGTAAGTTATGTGAAACATTAACTGAAACAGGAATTGCTTGAATGGATTAGACCAGTAGTCCTCATTCTCTGTGTTTAAAGTTTACCCTCAGAGGAAGGTATCAAACTTCCATAATGGAAAAGTGAGCAACGGTACTATCTTTCTGTTCATTTCTGTTGCAATGTACTGGGGGCTGTGTCCCCTGTAAAGATCTGTACAGGCTAATGGCACTGGAGATATTCTCATTTTTATTCACTTATTCATATCATGTTGCTTTTCCATTTATAACCTGAAAAATCTTATTTTTCTTTTTTAAACTGTCCTCAAATGTCAGAGTAATTGATGTTTGCTTTTCTTTGGACTTTTCATACTTTTTATATTTCCTACCGCTTATGTTTTACTTCTCAGAAGAAGCAGAAATGAGGACCCATAAAGAATATGTACTGTGATGTGGATATCATCATAACAATATAGTTTTAATTCTGTATCATGATCATAATGAAACTGGGCAGTATTTTTATTGACTATTGTTGTCAAACCCATTTTTTGTTAATTCTAATTTCTTTTTTCCTTTAATAGTTTTGTAGTTTATTTAAGAGCCCACCAACATGCGGCAATGATTGAAATGCTCTTTTCTGCAGCTGTTGTCAAGTCCTGTTGTCAACTACCTTTTTTTCTTAAATGTCTTCTACAGCTTTTCAGTGCCTCTTCTACTTTCACTAACCTAGATAACTATCAAGAGCTTTTGCTGTGTGGTTACTGCTTGCCCTTAAACTCCAGTATATGACCCCTATTTGTTTTGAAGTTTTCTCCCTTATCTTGATGTAGGTGGTGGTGGGGGAACCAAGTTATTTTACAAAGTCAAAAATATGTATACCGGACTCTAAATATTTGTGCTTCAATATGAAGGAATGCCATATACTTTAAGTTCAGTAGGAAAATTTATCTCTTCTTTTGAAGAGGGAAATACTACTCCTCTAAAGGCAGTGAGGAAAATTGACATCTGCTTGATTATCAGAAGTGGTTTTGTTGCAGTTAAAACTTACTGTACATTATAGCAGTGGAAGATAAGCAAAGCAGGTTGTCTTCTTGACGTTTAACCATGGCTTTTGTAGAGGAAGTGAGGGTCAACAAGTCAACATGTGCTTAGGCCCATGGGATGATTTCCTGATTGGTTTTGGTGATCAATTTTCAGATCTCTGATACATGGTACAAAGATGATTAATGTGATTAGAGTATTTAATACATTGCCTAGTATTACTCTAAGGGCAACATATTTTTCAAATTATAAATTGTTTTCTTTTTCAAGAGAAAACTATTTTCTTTGTTTTTACATATTGCATTGTCTTGGGATTCTTCTATTACTATATACTAAGTATCCCAACTTTTAGACTAAGACTCTCTTTGGGCAGCCTCTTACAATGTCAGAAGAAAAAGAAAGACCTTCCCCTTAAAGGGTTAAAAGACAGGAGGCAGACATTTTTTCCAGTAGGAGAAGGTAAGGAGGCAATGAGGTGATACTGCTGAGGGTCATAGGCAGTGGTGATGAAACCATTTGTTTTAAATATGGTTTTTAAAAAACCTTTCCTAGGTTAGCTTTACATTGTCAAATCTTGTACCAGATCAGGTTTCATCTTTTCTACCAGAGCTAATATAAAGCCAGCAGAAACTTGATGTTGTGTGATCTTGCTAATATAGAAAAAAGGAGATTGTGTGCTGATACTTAATCTGGATCAAATGTGTACTGTTGAGCGATCCTGTAGCGCAAGGATTTGTGGTGTTGGCACACGAGTACGGATATCTTCAGTTCTTTCATTGGGCTGCAAGGTTCTGCCACAGGGGGCCAGGCATGGGGGAGTTTTAAGAGAGAAAGTAAGATGACAGTCCCCTGGCTCTGTAGATGTTTTTGGGGAAGTCCTTGCACCTGTGAGGGCATCACAAGATAGAGCGTGAAGGTATCTGCTTGAAAATTTAACAAATGGCTTATACAGATGGTTTCCTGAGCCGACCAGACATGGAAAGCTGCCATTTTGCAGTGAATGGCTTTGACAGTTAGGAACATGTCATTTTTTTTGGTGTGTTGTTGCTATTTATACTTCATAATATATACTTGTTTTGTCTGCTTTCTGATAATCATAGCTTATTGAAGGCAAAAGTCTTTATGACTAAAAATGTTTTGCTCAGTTTTTAATATCAGTGTCTTGAAGTCTTTATTTCTGTAAACCTCTTTAAGCAAAACGCTTTAAAGCAATTTTCATGCATATGTCACTGTCAGTATTTTTGTTCTGTACATTTTACTTCAGGTGATAGATTTAGATGATAGTTTAAAACAAAACAAAAAAAAAAAGAAAAAGAAAATTAACAGCTTACTGATTTCAATTCCTTGGCTATTTTCTGTTCTATGATGGCACGTGATTTTATTTTTACACATAGTGATGATTTAGTTTCCTTAAGTCTTCTACAGGGAACTCTGTCAAAGGCTGTTTGGAAACTCAAGTAAATATCAATCCATTCTCCTTTCTCTGGTGTTATGGTGAACTTTTCAGGAAGCATGAAGGATAGGAATGCATGATTTTTCTTTACACAAAAGGTATTCTGCTTTGTTTCCAGTAGGTATATAACTTAACTTGAAGTTTCCTAATACTTTGTTATTACTTACCAAGTTTTCTATCTGATGTTGTAAATAGTCAGCTTATTTACTGTCCTTCAGTCCCTATAACTTACATTTTTACCTCAAATGCTCTTTTGTTATTAGAGGACAGTGGGGGGAAAAGAAAGAAACTGTTACGTATAACTCATTTCATGTTTGAGTTTTGTTTGAATCCTTTAATGTCAGAATACAGAAAAAAGATTATTTTTTTCCACTATAATGTCAGATGATCGGTTGATTATAAAAATTCATCACTTGACAACGACCTACAAAGAAACATCCCAAGATGTTTTCTGCTGTTCTATGTTCTAGACAGAAAAGACAAGCGTGACTGGAAAGGGAAGGCACGCTTCGCCCAGGGTAGGTGGTGGATCTTGTTGTAGGCCTTTTGGGATGGAGTAGGGGACTTGATATCTAGTACAGATCCTAAATGGGTAGTAGTTATGTTGTAAACGTTTCACTTAGGATGAAGGAGATCTAATTTGGTCGTCCCTAAGAATCTTGGGTAATACTTTGGAAAAAGGATCAAAATGAGATAAAAGTCAATGTCCCATTGCCTATTACGCCTTGACTATTGGCACTCTAAGAGGGTGCGTGTCCTATGAGGTGTATATTTTCCTAATGAGTAATACTGAGTTTGATGAAATACGAACATTACTCCTACTTCATCAAATGGCCACAAAATGACGTGATCTACCTTGGTTTTATAATTGACCTTATGTTAGAACATCATGTGCCATCGATAACTAATTGTGCGTAGGTCATTTCAACCCCCTCTCTCTCTGAGGCAGAAGTTAGTTTTCTTTTTTTTCCATTCTGACATAGTAACAGCAGTTAATTAGCAAAAACCTTATTAAAGAGAAAGCAACGTTTTCCAAATATGAGCAAATAATATAGTTTGGGTAGGGTATAAGATATTTGGTGTGCCTTTTTAAGATGAGGATACAGTTTACTAGCTAGTTGAAAAAAAGGTATGTTTTAATGTAGTTTTAAACACTATTTCCTTATGCTGGCTTACAAAGGAGAACTGAATATTTTTGGATTTTTTAAGCTTTTGAAAAATACAGAAAGAAAGAAAACAAAACATAAGCTGTAAAATGGTGTTTCTCCGACCTCTCAAAGTCTGGGGAAGTTAAAGTTCTTCCAAAAAGATTGCAGGAATGCTGTTACAATACAGTGCAACTGCAACTTCAAAAATACCAAGATCTGGCTAATTCATGACTTACCACATTCTGAGTGTGCCTCCACTGCTAGGGTGGAGAAACACCAAAGTCCCCAAAGCTTTTCTTAGCAGGAGTTGCGGAGGAGGGAACTTGGAAGCCCCAAGTCTCTCCCAGCCCCAAGCTTGTGTAGTCCTTTCAGCTTTGCCTGCCTCTGTGCTTGCTTCTGCGTGGTCAGGGAGTGTGGCACCACTGATTTTAGCACTGTGGGACTCCGGGATTCAGAGCGTGTTATGTAAACCCACATAAGGGTAGAAAACTTCTGATTGTCTGTCTTTCTCTTGTATTTTGCCTTCTGTCTTATTAAGTTCTAAGGTGACTTGAGCTGACTTGGTATAAGTTGAAATATGTGATGAATTTCCAGGGAATTGGTTTTAGCCAGTGAGTCAGTTTTGCGACTACACAAAAGTCTTCCATGATTCTAAAGAAATTTTGCTGATTGCAAGTATTAATTACTTATCTAGAAGCCATATCTCATTTCATAAGGAGTTTTTCTGTAGATGGTGCAGACCCCTATACTTGGTTTCGGAGACAGCAAAATTAAGTATAATATGTATGCCATGTATTGGCATATGGCCTTGGCCTTTATCAGGTGGGGTGCTGTGGCTGTCATGCTACTTAAGTGAAAGTAATCTCTTACATCCAATTCTAAAGATACTGTTACAGAGTATTTGCTTTGTAATTATGCTAGAGCAACTCTGATCTGTTTCAGCGCTTGTAACAAGCCCAAGCTACTGCAAAATTATTTCACTGTTTATATAGTTTCCTTAAGAAGCAAAAGGCATTCTGAAGAGTGGTCTTTGAGGTATTTAAATGTTTAAGTTCTGGTGTGTGTGAAGGTTTTAATAGTAAATGAACTAATCTGCTAGGGTTGACAGAGGAGGGGAGAAAGGCAATAATTAGTTACTGGGATAAGACGTTTGATGTAACGCTATAATAAGTAACCTGTGTCTGACAGATGTGATGCTTTAGGAGAGTGTGCCAGGTGCAAAGCCTGTCTTTCATCAAAATTTTACTTTTTCTAATTTCTAATAAACATACTCATCAGAAGAAACAGAAATTCAGGGTTAATGTGAGGAGAAATGAAGAATAATGAGACTTTAACATGAAATTTTCCACTTGCAGTATTCAGTTTAGAAATGGCCTTCACTGATTAGCTCTGAAGCAGGTGTACTGGGAGTTTTTCCTATTCTTTTTCTCCAGTATAAAACGTATAGAACAACTTTTTTTTAAGCCAATAGAAAAAGAGGATCATACCTAAGTTGCAGCAAACAAGCAAAAAATCCCCAACAACCAAACCTCTCAAAATGATTTCTCTTTCCATGTCCCTTATGCTGTTTAGATTAAGAGTGATTGGATGTTGAATTTTGATTTCAGGTTAACTAACTGGCAGCTATACTGAAGTATAATTTATTTTTCTTTTTTTACCTATTGTTGGCTAACTGACATCCCCATCGCTCAGTCCGATCTATGCAAGCACATCCTTGCATGAACACAGAACTTTGAATGTCCAAAATGGTGGGAGCTTTTCCAGCATAGAGCAAATTACAGAATCAAGAGGCATTTTAATAACATTAAATCACTTGCAATAAATCTTGTAGTTAGCAGTGTAAGTCTGCGTGAGGCATCTTGTAAATCTAGTAGTTGATTTGAACATCGTGTCTGGAACTATTTTTTATTTTCTTCATGAGTTTGAAGAAGCTTGTTTTTTCTGAGTTTAAAATATGAGTATGGATTTTTTAGAGACTATTTGTTTGATAACTTACTGTCATTGACAGTAATACAATGATTGCTCTCTACGGGATTCTAAGAGCAGGAAAATAATGATTAGAGGCTGAATGTTTTTTATTGTACTTCAGATGGAGTTTTATTGCAGATGGTAGATAGGGAAAACCCCATCTTTGGCATTCCAAAAGTAGGGAATTTTTTTCTTTGGCTTGCAATGGAATTTGAGCTATTTGATAAGCCATGACCATTCAGGTGAAAATCTCTTCCCTCCCTGAAACTGCCTTTACAGACTGTCACTTTAGGACTCTCCAGGTTGTGATGGAAGTTCAGGAACTTGTTGATGCAATTAACCATATTAGAGACTACAAGCACATGAGTTTAAGGATCTGTTTGTTCTGACAGGTTACAACGGAATTACCCCTTCATGTATCCTAATTTAATCTTTTTTTTTAGTAGCAAAAGTAGTTCACTAAAACTTCTGTCTTAACATTTTTCCATATTTAAAAATGCTCTTACATGACTTAGCAATAACTTATATCTTGAACCCATGTTTTTAGACACGTAGAAATGTTACTCTATGGTATCAAGTATGCAATCAAGTTACAGTTGCTTGAAGTCACTGCAATGAACAGTCTGTGTATGCACTGTTAGCATGCAGCAGATCTGAAGTAATTTGCCGAGCTCATTGCCTTTTCACTAGGAACTCAGCTAAGTGCATGTAGAAGCTTATAGTGGCTCAGCTGGCTGGTGATAACCCATTCAGGTGTTCTACTTGGCAGTGTTTCTGAACTCTAAGTCCTACCAGGTTTCAGGTAGAGTTGAGATCCTATGCATTGAGATAATTTTTATGAGTATAGAAGTTTGGCCTTTAAATCATTGAAGCATTGTAGTATTTATTAAAGGAATGCTAATTATCCTACAAAACTTGGGGTTTATTCTGTTGGCTCAATGAACAATACATGTAGAAGAACCCAGAGAAGAGATCCTAATAGCAGTGTGTGCCCAATAGCAAGTTGGGTTGTACCAAGTGACACTTGCTTAGCCCTTCATTCCTCTTGGCAAAAGTCATTTTCAGGTATGAAAATTCTGTGCCTTGCTTATTTCGAGCTTTTGCTTGCACGATGAAATGTAAGCTTTGCTGGTTTTGATTCCACTGGGGATCTTTGGGGCCTTTAGAGTCAGTACTGAACAAGAATAATTGTTCTAAATTTGAAAGGCCTGAGGAACTGCAGCACCCAGAGCATTGTTGTTTGAGGGGCAATTGCTTGGAACAGTTTTGTGCTGATACACAAATGGGTAATTGGTCTGGTACTGCTCCAGTACTAATGATCTATCAGTGTCTGTGGAAAGTTTCAATATACTTAATCAGTCAGTATGGCCTGAGATACTGAGTCATAAGAACAATGATCTGTATTTAATGCCCCTGACACTGGTAGAATATCCGAAAAGGCTTATTATGGTTTGTGTTAGGAAATAGAGCACTCTGATGCTTCAGTCCCTTCTGTGACCCCTGTGGGGCTTCCAGAACATGCATCATTGAAATAAAGTTCAGGGCAAATCTGGATGAAATTACTTTTGCCTTTTGACAGACTACCCAAGCTACTGTGCAGATTTTGCTCTGCAAGAACTTGCCATTAAAAATGCATTTAGTAGGCTGAGACATATGGAAGCTATAATACATCTGGTCCCTCAAGCCAAATTGTGTATGAAGCACTGTTAGTCTTTTTTTCATTCCTAAATGTTCTCTACTCTGATGGTAGATTAAATGGTTTGTAATGCTTCCCAATATGTTGATGTTCATGTAAATCAACACATAATCTATCAGCATTGTATCCTTTTGTCTAGTGATATTTCTCACTCTTGATTTTGTATAGGATTGAACGCAGAATACTGGAGAAGTGATTACCTTAGTTACACCACTCTTGTAGTTTTAAAACATGAGATCATTTTGATGCATTTTATTTCTGGTTTAAAAACTCCATCCCCCAAAACAACAGCTGATAGTCTTATTAATGAAGAGTTAAGTCTGAGGATATGACTACTCGCACAGGTGTAAAAGGTACTTGATGATGTATTATAATGTTCCCCAAGCAAAGCATTGCTAAGAAGTAAAAGGCAATCAATGTAAAAGATAAATGTAGAAGACATTAAAGACAATCCACAGAATTGGTGTATGGATATACGCTTCCTCTCACCTGAGGCAATCTAACAAGTGTAACACTGAGTAATTGTACTATTTCTGTTCTCAGAAAAGATGATATTAATAATTAGCTTAAATTTCAGAAACATATTTCCACTTCTTGGCTAACTATAGAAAGCAGACTTGAGGCTGTTTGGGACTGCAATGGCATGTTCATCCTGCACAAGAGAACACGTGCAGATCTCCTGAGCTAACAGTAACCACTTAACTCCAGACCTAAAAGGCAGTGTAGCTACAGCAGGAGGATGTAGCACGTGAGTTTCTTCTTCACATCAGGCATTCTGAGGGCTTCTGATGCAGAGATGTAAAATGTTTCTAAGCCCCCGTGATACTGACGGATTCTGACCTTGTTAAATATTTCCAGCGTTTGCCTGCAGTGTCTGCTCAAGAGCAGATGTAGCACATTAGGATCTGAGCTTGTCATGAGCCTAGGATCTTACTGACAACATGGGTTTCCATTTCTGAAAGAGGGGTTATTTAATTCACTTGTTAATTAAATCAAGGTTAATTAATTTAATGAAAAAACTGTGGTTTGATGTTGTAAAATGTTCTGGCAGGATCGGATTGATGTTGCTGCTCCCTGATGCCCATTCCCACTGTCAACCATTCAGCTGTATTGGCAGAAGTGCTGGTGCGGTCAGTACAGTGACCGAATTAAGGGACTGATCCAGCTGAAAAACAACCCAGTGAAATGAAATGAAGTGCTCCCCATCTTTTACCATTTCTTACACCCAACAAGGCCAGCTCCCCAGTCTTGTTTGTCCTCATGGAAAGTTAAGAAATTATGAGAGGCTGGATGAAGTAGCAGGTGGAGACTTTAGGAGGAGGATTTTGTGATAATAGACCACAACTACAGATGGCAGGGACTGCAGAGCTTTATTCCTAGCTCTTCCACTGAATAGTTGAGTGACTTTGAATTTATCATTTTCCTGCTGTTTGTAATTCTTTTAAAATTCTACTGAAAGCTGAAGAAAATAATTTTTCATTGGAATATGCTAGCTCAGAGAAGTGCAAATGTTTCAATTTTAACAGACTTTTGCCAGAGCATGTGCTTTGCCGCAGTGTCTGGTGGGCAACAAGAGGACCATGGTCTTCCCTGACTTTGCTCAGTGCCTGAAAGTCATCAGCACTTGGCCTTAATTACAGTCTCCTGAAGCTTTTGCACCTCCCTGTGATGCAGCAAGCAGCCTGAGAACCCTAGGAATCCCAGTTTTACCAAGAGGCTTTCAGAAATTCTGTGCCATTCCCCTTTCCCATCAGGGAGAACAAGTTATATTCATAGGAATCAAGGCAGTATGGTTGTCTTGGCAGTCAGAGTAAATTTTTTCTTAAACCAGAGGTTTCTAGTATTCCACTGACTAAAGGATATTTTTTTCAAAATATTTGACTTCTGGTAACAGAAACTATGTTTTCATCATCCCTTTTTATGCTTTTGCTTGAGGCATCTATCTGGTTTAAGCATACTTTTTGGTTTTTTATGTTCCTTCATTTGTTTGTTTTTAGCACTCTTTCCTGGAGGATGTCCTATAAAGATCATTTTTTTTTAAGAGTACATTTGAGTAATCCACTTTCTTCATCCTGTGAATTATAGTCCTTTTGGGTCATCATTGGATTCCTTCCTTTCCTTTAGCTGACATTGACATGCCTTTCTTAGTCTCAGTGCAATATATATTCTTTGTAAATGAAATATTTTTTTCTCTCAGGAGATCATCTGTAGGTTTCTGTGATATTTCTCTAGCTAAGTTGTTTTATTGGGGCATTATTTCATAGTATAAATAGATAACTGCAACCACATTTGACAGACCGCAATTTGACAGAGAAAAATCTTTTGTATGCAGTATATTAAAAATAAATAAATTGTGTTCAACACAATATATTTTTTTTTCTTCTCTGTCTAATTTAGTGCATCTACACACTGATTTAGTGAACTGCATATGAAAGGAGGGACGTGAACAGTCTTTGGCTGTGCCTGTGTGGAGATCTTGGACCCTGTCATGCCCTGTATTGACCTGGAGGTCACCCAGAACACACTTATTCTGGAGCAGAGCAATAAGATGGAGGTAACAGACCAGGGACCTGATCTCATGGCTGAACATACACTGTCTGTCATGTAGCCGTAATGTCCAGTGCTTGTTTCTTGGCTATGGCATCCCAGCTGAGATGTAGCATCTGATTGTGAAGTTTCTGTGGTCTGTCTTGGGGCAAGGTGAAACAAGCCCTAACCACAGTTGGGCTGTTAGGGTATCTGTCAAAGTTCTGAAGCAGACTAAAAATGCTAGTCCATTTGTGCTGGGAGATGGTTCAAAAAGCTGCTCTTCATCATTTCTCAACTGTTCGTTGACCTTCCAGCTGGGATGAGAGGTGGTATGGACCCAAGGTACAAAATAACAGGTCAAGTGTGAACATAAGACTGATGCAATAACAGTTTGCCATGGAGAAGGCAGAGGTAACGTATGTATTTGGGTAGTCCTACAGAGAGATTTTCATGTTGTTTGGAGCTTGTTTAGTTTGTCTAGTAAAGAGCTAATACTTTTCTTATGTGGATATTAGTGGGTTTATATTTGAAAAGTCTCATAGGATTGCGGCTTTTTTTGTGCTAAGGAATGGTAGTAATGACTGTCTGAATGCTGTGGCTATCCATACTTACTTTATGTAACAGTTATCAGCTTAAACTTGAGGTTGATTTATTCCACTTGCGAACTGTGGGGTATGGGAAGTTCATTTCTGTGCAGAATGGGTTATGTGTAGCCTATGGAAGGACACAGATTCTTTGTGGAAAGTGTGAGGATAACTGCCCAGGCTGTTTTTGTGCAATGATTGAAGCAGTGGTTGTTTATCACTTTGGGAAGAAAAAAAAAAATAAATTGAGGATTTTTTTCTTTTATCCACACATAACTCAAAACTGATTTAGTATAAAAATGTCAAACTTACTTTATAATCTTACCCTCATCAACATTACCTTGGCTGTCTAGTATTAGACTGACCTTCCAATAATACATCCTGTGTGATCAGTTGAGCTTGATTGATGATGTGTGGATTTTCAGCAGCAACTGGGACTAGTAGCTGCATATAACTGGGCAAGAATTTGTTTAGTGATGGAAACAGTAAGAAGAGGTGTATGCACAGTGTATATACACAGTTTTCAGTGGGCTGCTGATGCTGAATTTATCACTGTTCCAGTTTATCACAGTTCCAGTTCAGTTTATGATATTGACAACACAAATAAATTTGATTTATGATTTTATTATTTAGTATATTATTATTTAAGGTATCTGAATACACTCAGTTGTGTCTGTTTTTATTAATACTACTATATATTTTGGTTTGAAGGGGAAAATAAAGTTAGTAAATTTTCCTTTTCTCCCTGTCCCCATCAGTTGTCTCCACCTTTTCTGCCAGGCTGTTCCCAGTATTCCTTTTATGCATTTTTTCCTGATTTTTAATCTTTGTTATCTGGCATCACCAGAGTACAGCAAAGTGAGTTGCTTTACATTTCTGCTGAATAGAAGCATGGCTTCCAGGTAGTCATATATATTTGCAGAGAATGCTCATGACATAACTTTGATTTTAAGAAGCAATTCTACTCTGATATGCGATCCCACAAAGTACTTTATTCCCCATTAAGTGTGTTCATTTTGTGAAATCATGATTGTATCTGGATGCTTTAGTTTGTTTAAAAAAAAAAAAAAAAAAAAAAAAAAAAAAAAAAAAAAAAAAAAAGCCCTACCAACAAAGTTTGTCCTACCTTTGGCTGTCCAAAGCTAAGAAGAATGAGGGGTAACTGAAAGCAAGCAAGCTGGATTTTGTTCATTTTTGGTGTATCATTTATTGACATTATATACATAGCTACAAGTTATCCCTGTACAAAATCTTTGGAGGCTCTTTGATTGTGCTGGTGAAACAGAGAATGCAGTTTGAAGATGATGAAATTACTAGACAGCTGCACCAGAGTATCATCTTTGGAGATGCATTTCCTTTTATTGCTAACACTAATTCATGGAATCATAGAATCCTAGAATAGTTTGGGTTGGAAGGGACCTCTGAGACCTGACCTTGAATGTTTCCAGGGAGGGGGCATCCACCACCTCTCTGGGCAACCTGTTCCCGTGCTTCACTCCCCTCAGCATAAAAAATTTCTTCCTTATATCTAGTCTGTATCTACCCCCCTTTAGTTTAAAGCTATTCCCCCTTGTCCTGTCGCAACAGGCCCTGCTAAGAAGTTTGCCGCCATCATTTGCCGCCATTCGTGATGCAAGGAAGGAACTGCCATTCTGCATAAGATCCTGAGATGAACTGAAGAATCTGGTGCTTAATTTTTAACAAATACTGTATTTTCATTTAGAAATGATGGATCCTTAGGAGGCAATAAACACAGAATCCCACCCTTGGTGCCATTTTTTTAGAATTCATACGGGAAGTACACTTCAAGGCATGGTACCACAAATCAAACTGCACATCCTATAGAGATCTGTAGCAGTGTATATTCCCTGAACTGTTGTTTAAGCCCCAAAAGCTGATCTTTGGCAGGATTCTTAGCTCCATGAGATCTTACATTGTGATTGTTCTCCTTGTTTTTGAAAGCTAAGATATTTATTTATTTATTTTACTTGAAGCTTTGAGCTAGGTGGCCTGGTGATTTCTGTAACCTACGCTGCTTAGAATGTAAAGACCACGATATTTGTGAGGCCGGGAACATACAACTTATGGTTTTTGAAGCAAAGTGTACAGCCAGTCTGTTTAATCCTTTTGGGTTTTAAGCTGCTCTGTGGTTGGACCCCTAGTTTCCCTGACTCAGGGCTTCAAAACTTTCTGCTTTCTTCTGGGTGAACAGGCTATCAGTGGATTGGGATAAAATTGTTCTTAGCTTTCTGTACAACTAGAATGGACTTCCAAGTTTAGCTTAGATGAATTGCTTTTCTGGCATGATACAGGCTGCTTTTGCTTTCAATTTTTTTTTTTAGCTTCCCAGCCAAGTTAGTAATATCGCCTCAAATCTTTCCCTGCATCTGAACTCACTTGCTGCTTCTAAAGTTGTCAAATTAGTGCTCTGTACTAAAGTGTCTCTGTAGTGCTTTTAAATTTAAGTGTTTAGTCTGTAGCTATAAAAAAGCACTTTTGTGCCTGCCTATGCAAAAGATGGGCAGAATTAATACTTCACTGATTGATGTGAAAGGCTGGATAAAAAGCTTCTATTAGTTGTTTTCCTTGCCCCTCTTCTCTGGCCACAGCTAACAACATAATCGCTGATCCTTTGGACCTAGGCTGAGGTTACACAAAGTGACTGGAGTGATGAAGTGAATGGCTTGCTGCTCCTGAGAGCAGCTTTCATGCATTCTGGGTCTCTTACCAGGAATTGTGTCCTTGCTGGCACTGGTGCTCATCTGATCCTTGATGAATCACTTCAGTTCACTGCACTGTTAGAAAATTAACCTACAGAAAGAGGAAAAAAAAGTTAATTGCTTTCTCCTGATTTAACAGTCTGGACCAGCTTACTTGAGAGGACTGGGTCAAGGAGAGATCCTGACTGTGTTTCTGGGAGCTGAGGAGCACCAAGGAAGGACGGACCACCCCTGTCAGTGACTATGAGCTATCTGTTCAGCATTATAGTAAAGCCTCACTCTTCCTCAGCAGATGCTTAACATGGCTGATATGTCAAGATGGGCCGGGGTGATGCTAACTACGTTTATCAGGTACTTAGGTTTGGCACAGCACTTGCAGTAGCTTTGCTACCTGCCTGATTTTTACCTGATTGCAAATAACCATACCTACAGCTGTGATTTGTGAGCACACAAAATCAGTATCTTCTAACACGGTGGGTTGGAGCCCAGAACTCTGTGCTGTGCCTGTATAGTGAGAATATATTCCTTGGGTGCAAACATGCCATCTCTTTGAGAGTAGCCAATAAAAACTGGCAGCGGTCTAAACTGCGCTAGGCAAATTTTTAACAGTTTTCATCCCCTGTGGTAAAAATCCAGAGTTCAGTAACACGACAGTAAAATATCTTTTGCCATTTCGCTAAATGAACAGTGGAATACTTCTTCCTACCGGGGAAAAAAGAAGCCAACAGTTGAAATTTTTAAGCCAAAAAAATTTAAAATTGAAAAAGTTTTGCTTCTTAATATTATGTACCAATGCCATTATCTAGTCTAGAATTCTCTCTCTATGTCATTTAGTTTCTCAGAAATACAGATCATAAGCACTTCTTTAATTTCTAATACTCCAGCATTATAATCTAGGTTTAAGAATTTTATATGTTTTCATCTTCCTGACTTCAGCATACCTTCTATCTGCCTTCTCTAATAAAGAGACCAAAGACCAGTTATTTTGCCAGCTCCGTGTAATCCTACCAGTAACTGCTCTAACAGTGTGATCTGCAGGCTGTCAACCAGATGATCATCACTTAAATCTTTACCTCGTTTTACCACAGGAGCTCAGTCCACCGTATTTTGACATACTGCTGGTATTAAACTGCTGGAATTGACCCTGTTCACTCCGTGGATTGAAGCAGAGGTTTTTACTTCCCCGTCTGCAGCTCTGCGATTCTGGTGTCTCTTCAACATATGCTAGCACCATATGTGAGAAAGGGAGGTGTTAGCTTTTCCCTTCTCTTTGTGCGTAACCTGGGAAGCTGTGGGTGATGCCTTGCATACGTGTGAGGAGTACTGACTGCAATCCATGTGTGATCAGAGCAGGCTGAAGTTCTGGGCTGCAATCTCACAGCTGTATAGATGGCTAGTTAAGAGTCCTATCCTACCGTCTTCTTCCTTGCTGAATGTTGTGTTTTAAAATCATTCATACATTCTGGGGTGGTTTTGCTGTTTTGTTTTTTTGTTTTTGGGTTTTTTTTTGAGTTATTAAACTGTGTTTCAAACTACAGTCTTATGTTAACTTGCATGGTGCTCACTTATTAATACAGAAGTGGCTGAGAAATCAATCTGTAACCATTCAAAACAGACGTCCTTCAGAGTTCCTTTTTTTCTTATGAAATATCATATATGGAGGTATGGCAGTAAGGACATTATTCTTTAACTGGGGTGACAGTGCAGAAGAGGGAATGAGTTCTGGGGGCGGGAGGGGGAGAAGGATCGTGGAAGGGATGATGAAGCTGCTTCAGCTGGCATTGCTGAAGGAAATGTCTGTCCTCTGCTCTGAGAGTCACTGAAGTAGATCATCCATTTGCTTAGCAGGTTGCTGGCACTTAATGAAGAAAGTTCACAAAGGTGTGAAAGGGCCATTACGGTGGCAGAAGAGGGAATGAGTTCTGGGGGCGGGAGGGGGAGAAGGATCGTGGAAGGGATGATGAAGCTGCTTCAGCTGGCATTGCTGAAGGAAATGTCTGTCCTCTGCTCTGAGAGTCACTGAAGTAGATCATCCATTTGCTTAGCAGGTTGCTGGCACTTAATGAAGAAAGTTCACAAAGGTGTGAAAGGGCCATTACGGTGTCATCAGTAAAGAAAGGCTATCACTCACTCACTGGGGGAACGAGGCATTTGGCTTTTGAACTGTCTGCTGAAGTCTTGAAATGCTTCTCACCCCATCCCAGCCTGATACCACCGCTGGAGGAGCATGGGGCTTTTTAGTTTTGGCTTTTTGGTTGACTAGATTTTTTTTTTTCTTCCTTAAATAGGAGGCACATTTTCGGAGTAGGGGTTCCTTCCCCTGCTTAGAAGCAGGTGGAAAATGAAAAGTATGGCTTCTGACAAGAGACACCAAAATCTAACGTGTCCTCATAGGGCAGAAGAGAACACTTAGGGGATGGGGCTGTCATTCGTGTGCATGTGTGCTTATTTCTTCCCTTTGATTTTTGTGCAGGCTTTGAGGCGTAACCATGTGTTACGTGTAAGATGTTTTTTGCTTTAGAGCTCACATAGCTTACCAAGGCATTAAAGTTAATGATTGATAAACTTTGTTTGTTATACAGCTCTTAATTCCAGGAGCTGTATAGATGCACTGTGGTTACTTTTTTTTGAAGTTAACTAAACTTACACGATCTAATAAGCAGGCAAACTACCTCAAGTATTACTGTTTAAATGTCTTTGGTTACCCTACACTACCAGGCTTAAGTGCAAATAATGCTTGGAAAAGTATGTAGTAAAGCTTCTTTCAAATAGATCTTACAAATGATTTGACAAGAAAATCTCTCTCTCTGCACCATGGAAACTCTTGACCTCCATCAGTGAAAATTGTAAAATGATTATAATTATCTGGAACTTTTTGGCTGTGCCATAAGAGAATGACAGTGTCACCTCACAGTAATTTTATTTTCAAGCTGATGATGGGCTTTATAGACAAGAATATATCCTTACCATGCAATGCGTGTAATGTAAATGTGCATGTATCCAACTCTCTCTTATAACTCCTGAAATCTGAAATAATTGAGAAATGTCTGTTTCACGTCTTGGCAAAAAATGGGTGTCTGTTCTCAAGATAACTTAGATCCCAATGAAAAGATTTTGATATTCTTAACAATCCCCTAGATTCATAAAATTAAAAGAAAAACTTAGTAGAAATATTTTTGTGTGAGGGAGCCATGATAAAAAGAAGATAGTTTTGATAAAAAAGATGATGGATGTCTTTCTATGAGAGTATTGGAAGGGGAGAAACTATAAAAGTCTAGGAAGAATGGCGCATCACAGCACAAAGACTTTTTATATATTTTTTTAAAATTTTTTTCAAGTGTTTTATATGTTTGAGTTTTGGGCAGGACCTAAACATGAAAGGACATATCACAGAGTGTTATAAATTCTAATATATTCTTTGTATCATTGGTATGTCTGGAATCGTTGAAAGTTATGTTTGCTGAGATTCTATTATGTTACACATTTAACTTGTATGTTCTCTGCCTCTCCCATTACATCTGAAGCTGGGGAGCGCGGGGGGGTGTCAGGTAATTATATTAAACCAAAACCATTGCTGATCTATGTCTGTTAGGAGCTATTTAAAAGTCTTTCAAGTTAATGGAAAGATTCCCACTGGCTGTATACTGCGGATCAGATGCTTTGTGAATTCTTCCTTTATTGTGTCATTTTGTATCTTTTCCATAGTTAGTATTCTTCAGTAATTTGTTGCCTGCTTATTCACATCTATTACAGGACCAAGAATGTACTGTTGGCACTTAACATATAGTAAAATGATAGTCTTTTTTCAGAATAGGCTGTTCTTCGATATAGGTGTGTTGGAATTCATAAAAATTTTGAAAATATGGTTTAATATGAACCTTTGAAGTATCAGGAGGGACTTTATGCACTTTTTCTCTAATAGTATAAATTATTTACTATTAAACTGTAATAAAACTGCAGTCTTTAGGCTATAAAAATAATGCTTGTCATCTGCTGGTTCTGGAAACTTTTAACTGTTAACGATTTTTCGCTAGTGTTCTTCCACCGCAAGAGAAGGTCATGTGTGTTATGAAGAAACGTGAGCTACGACTAAAACTTGAAAGAAGGAAAAAAATTGGGAAAACAAAGCTTGGGCAACTGTCTTGCTAGATCCAGGATGATCCCTGTAAGAATGTCCCTATGACTTAATTTTAAAAAAACCTTGGACATCTCTTCCCCCCTCCCCCCCCCCCCCCCCCACTGGGGGGGGGGGTGGTTTTTATTTTTTATGGTGCATGATCATGATTTGATTATCTCCCTTTCTCTTCTCCATTTACTTTTTTCTCTGCTTTGTGAGATTTGGTTTTTTGTCATTTATCATTGTATCTTTTGGCAGTGTGTTCTTTTTCTCACTTTAGTTATTGTTTCATTAATCTTCTGATAGAGAATGAAAAATTCGTCAGTTTGAAGGAGTAGAAAGGAAAAAAAAAAAAGGTTCAATTTGGGGAGATACCCTGATGATCAAGGAGAGATGGGATCTGTGAACCGTGGAAGATAAGAACTCAGAAAACTATGAAATTCATAACCCTGCTGTATGTAGAATGAAAAAGGTATCGTTAGACACTTCTACTTTCCAATCATAAGCTAAAAGTACATTTTAGCAAATCATTATTTGGTAAGTAAAAGACAATTTTAAAAGAAATAATCTATTTGGTGATGAGTTTAAAAAATTTCTAAAGATGATACCTTTTATGCATTATAAGTGGGTTCAAGTGTCACATTTGTGATCCTGTAGAAGTGAACATCGACAGCGTATCATTATTCATATAGGTTTAGATATTAAATGAATTTCTTGCAATTTAAAATGTGTGCCTCATGATTCAGACTACTTTGCAAGCAACATGAAAAGCATCCTTTTGTAGATGTCAGTCTTCAACAAAGTGTTGTTTACACCATGGATCAAATATTCAACATTAAAATGCATTATAGGCACAATACCGACTCTCATTATATGACAGAAGTGTGTCAGTGAAATTAACAGCAACAAAAAAGACAAAGATTTTCTTACTTCTTAGTTGGAAGGTAGCAGCTGTTTGAGTAATTCCACAGAGGGGTAACAATGACCAACTGACTTGCACGTTTTAAAGAAAAAATAATATCAAATCCTTTGAGGATGCCATATGTTCTGTGCTTTGAGGCAGGCTGCGTACAGTATCATAGCAATTAGACAGACTGGAGACTCGGCTAAAATGTTATCCAAAATGCCAGCAGAGAAGAATTTCTTGGGGCTTTTTAATTCCGAACAGAGACATACCTATGCTCCCATTATTTATTACAAAATAAGTTAGTTAAAGTGCAGAGATTTCCACACCACACCACCCCCCACCCCCCCCACCCCCAATCCTTTCCCATAGAGAGCTATGTATAAGTAAGCTGGTTTGGTGTTTGTTCTGGGTTGTGGGTTTTGTTTTTTTAATTATGGTTGGGGTTTTTTTTTTTTAAATTATGGTTATTAACCTTTTGCTTACAGAGAGACTGAAATAATGTTGCTTAGAATAATGTTAACTTCTTGTCATTTGTGAATGAGGTATGAAGGATGCTAAGTATGCTAAAACAGCCTTGGTAGTTGCCACTGGGAGTTGGACCATTCAGATGATTACTGGATCCAGCTATCTGTTCTGTAGTTTGATATTGAACTTCTGCAGCTTGATGTAACTTCTTACCAGACCTATTCTGATTTAAGAAAGCCTGTATTGACTGCTTTCCCAAACTGGGCACATACAAATAATCTGTGCTGATGTTTTGAAGATAAGTCACTCGCCAAACTTCGGCTAGCTAAAAGCAAGAGGCTTGTATCACAAAAGATATATTTGGAGCCATTAGGAAGCAGAAAGGCCTATTAGCTGAAACTGCTACAAAGATGTTTTCGGTCTGTGCAACACAGTCTCCAGAGACCTGCCAGGACATATAACCCTCCGTTAACAAGCTGAGAGATGGTTTGTCTACGGATACCCATATATACTCCGAGCTACTGTATCTGTTTTGAAGCAAGGCCTTTTCTGCTGTGCAGGTCGTTTTATTTCTTTGCCTAACAACTGACAGCAAGATCCACAGTGGCACTTGACTGTTTTTCCAGTGTCTTCGTTCTGTCTGGCAGTTCACAAAGAGCCTGTCTGACCCTCTAGGCATTTTGGCATTCAGCTTTTCTTCTATTTAAAGCACGTTCCTTGTACATGTGCAAAAAAGGTCCCCAGAGCTTTAAAATTCCTGCTCATGGTGCTTTCTAATGCAGTATTGCTGTATCAAGTACTGTGGTTCCCAGGTCCCCTTGTAGCCCCTCTCCTTCCCCCCTCTCCCCTCCCCGGCCCATCATCCAGAAATGCATTGAATCCCCAAACTGATCTCTGATGTCAATAGAATTATTTAGGTTTACTGTTGTTTGATGAAGTTAAGGACTAGGAAAAGAGCCATAAAACCAAAGCCTTGCTTAAGAGGCAGTGCAAAAGTGCAGGGATGCAGTGTTGAAGGGTTTAAGGTCTGGGATTTTGTGATGTGTTAGATCTAATATCAGGAAGAGCAGAGGAAGGAATGTAAGACCCCATGTTTGTCTGTGATACAATGGAGGACTATAAAACTTTGGATCAATATTGACCATGCATAAAGGCAGTGCAACTTACTTACAGTGGCACTTGACTGTTTTTCCAGTGTCTTCGTTCTGTCTGGCAGTTCACAAAGAGCCTGTCTGACCCTCTAGGCATTTTGGCATTCAGCTTTTCTTCTATTTAAAGCACGTTCCTTGTACATGTGCAAAAAAGGTCCCCAGAGCTTTAAAATTCCTGCTCATGGTGCTTTCTAATGCAGTATTGCTGTATCAAGTACTGTGGTTCCCAGGTCCCCTTGTAGCCCCTCTCCTTCCCCCCTCTCCCCTCCCCGGCCCATCATCCAGAAATGCATTGAATCCCCAAACTGATCTCTGATGTCAATAGAATTATTTAGGTTTACTGTTGTTTGATGAAGTTAAGGACTAGGAAAAGAGCCATAAAACCAAAGCCTTGCTTAAGAGGCAGTGCAAAAGTGCAGGGATGCAGTGTTGAAGGGTTTAAGGTCTGGGATTTTGTGATGTGTTAGATCTAATATCAGGAAGAGCAGAGGAAGGAATGTAAGACCCCATGTTTGTCTGTGATACAATGGAGGACTATAAAACTTTGGATCAATATTGACCATCCAAGCATAAAGGCAGTGCAACTTGAAGGGTTATTTATGTATCTGAGAATAAGGAGAAAAATTCTTTCTGAAGACTTTACGTTTTGTTTTTATTTTTGAGGGTCCTTTTTCCCCATAGAGACAGGTCTTTGAAACCGTGAAGCTTGCCATCGCAGAACTAGTATAGATCAATATGAATTAGCATGTTAAACAGAAGTAAAGAGGTCAGAGCTACGTGGCGAATACAGTTTTAAACATAGTTCTGTAGTTTATCATGCTTGTTCTGGTCAGTTGAGGTACATGTTTACATAAACTTCAGAAGCTGAGTATACAATGCTATATTTAAAAGAACATATATACAATTTTTTATTTAAAAAAAAAAAATCAAGTAATGTTTGTAGTGTATGGTATAATAGTGTAGTTTTCTACATGACCTCAGTATTATACACCTAGGTATTTACCTGGTGTAAAGGGACGAAAGGAGAGCTCCTTCCCTTTATTTATATGTTAGGAGCTTCTACATTTTCTTTCCTGCTTCTCAGATGTTGTGAGCATTGACATTTCTGGAAAAGCCACAGACGTCAGTGACCGGGGACATGTGATGCTCTCTGGATCTGTCTCCATGGCTGTGGTATCAATTCTTCAGGGCCCCTACCAGCCAGTCAGGGTGAATCAAGAAATCTGCTATTAATGGCCATTCCTTTGAAATGCCTTTGCTGCTGCTGCTGCAGAAAAAAGATAGGGATGGGGGCAGTCCTCGAGCACTGGCATTGCTATTGCCTGCTTTAACGAGCTATGGCAACCATGAGGAGAGGATCCTGGGGCACCTCGGCTCTGAGGGTGCCATCTGCCACGTCTCAGCCGAAAAAGCCCTTGTCTCCCCACGTCCGACAGGAAGGTGGCAGCGGGAGGTGTTTGCTCTTGAGGAAAAATGCAGTCCCAGAGGGAAGGGCAGAAATAAAGATCCTCACTGGGGTGGGGGCATTGTGAAGTGAAAGGATTGCTTAGCAAAGGGATTTCTTTCCTTTTAAGGAAATAATATTGCTGTTTGTCTCGATAACGTGATGGTGGACTGTCTCCTTCACTTTTTACTTAAGATGTTATATGTTGTTGTTAGTCACTTTGCATCCTCTGAAAATTGCATGCAGTCACTTTTTACTCCAAGTCATAGACCAGATTGCAGGGCAATATGGTAAAAAGGATTAAGTGTAGGTATTGTAATATCTTCTTTGTTACACTTGAGAGGTCTTTCCTGCTGTAATTTAAATTTAATTGAAGTTGCTGCCTAGATACTTCACAAGCACTGTGCGTCAGGCTGAGAGAAACGGCCTGCAGCACTCCTGTTAAAGGTGGCATACGGGGAAGTGTTGACCATATGGTCAGTTCAGAGCCAGGACCTGGGAGTCATGATATTTTGGGAAAGGGATTTGTCAAGGGCTACTGGCTAACTCTGAATTCAGTGAGATCCTTGGCTTCAGCATTGTCTATGGTCATGCTTAACTTCTAATTTGGAAAGCAAAAAATAGCCCAGCATCCTTAAAAGGTGACCGATCTTTAAGAAACTAAGTAAGCATGTAAAACAGATTATCATCTCCCATTTTACTAGGCAACCTACGCAGAAGCAGGATTGTCTCATGAAGTAGCTGGAAGGGGCCTTCCATAGCAGGTCTAATAAACCCAAGGGAGGAGTAGATGGTTGTTGGTACAGGAGTAGGGGACAGCACGCAACTGGGCACATGCACAGTGAAGTGCCATCTTATTCAGCATAACAGCAGTCATGCTTCCAATGCTTCGTTAAAGGTTTTGCCCCTTTGTCAAAAAGTAAAATGAACCTTATAATGAATGAAATATAAAATTAATATAAGTATGCAAAAAGAGTAGCAAATGAATATGAGCTATGATTGTCAATATAGAGAGTGCTGTACCTATACAAATCTAGGTGGAGGTGAAGAGGAGTAGGCATAGTATATGTGTAATATTATTTAGGAAGTTGTGATTTTCATTACAGGGTTTAGATGGTCAGGTATATACAAGAGATAAGATTGGAGTTCAACATTGTGGATCTTGTGCATCTGTAAGATTCTTTTTTTCTTAGGATTTTTAATACCTTGCACTGTTTTACTGTTGTTACTCTGTACATCTGCTTTAATTTCTATGGCAGTTTATACGGTGTATATAAAAGCACTAACTGTTTTTGCTATTATGGTGTGTTTGCTATTGACTTTATACATGCTTCTCCATGTAAAACAAATTTAGATTTCATGATATATCAATAAGAAACTCAGTTCAAAAAGCAAACTGATTAATAAATGGTCCAGTGTTTCAGCGTTTATGGATACCATTTCATTTTATTTCACTGTGTATTGACAGGTTATGTCAGGCAATTGAGAACAGGATGCAGTTCAAGTTCTTTTGTGCTACTGAAATGTCTTTTAAGAGGTAAAATACTTTAATTAAAAAGACAGCTGAAACCTTAGCTCTTAATTTTCCTTGCTATATCATTTTTAAGTTGCAGTCTTAACAATAACTATTCTTATCTTTATATTAGGTGTCTATTTTACAAATTATTTTTTTCATAATTTTTTTTTTTTATTTCCTTCTGGAGATTATATTTAGTTTACTGATTTCAGGAAGCAAAATATGTCAATACTAATTCCCTGACTACCTGTTTCTTGTTTGAAATTTAAACTAGCTTAAATTAGGTTTTCTATAGCACAGGCTTAAAGCAAAAGCCTACCACCAGACAGTCTGATCATAGACTAAGCATTACATTATTTTGATATTGTAGCTGGACATGACTGGTATAAGAATTGATCAACATTTTCTAAAATTTTCATATAGAGTAGAAGGTTTATTAAGGAGCTCGATTTTTTTTTTTTTTTTTAAATAGGTAAAACTGGTGAATTTATTATCAGATAACCTGTACTTGAATTATTCAATACATATTTGTGCTTGGATGTCATATTTGAATTTCTCTCTCTCAGAATAATTATTTTTGAACTGTTCTTTTGTTGCAGGACAGGTAGTCAGGGCACTTAGCACTATAGATCATCCTGTTTGTGTAATCTACTGACGAGCATGTCAGGCCTCTTTTCTCTCAGTGTCTAGATTGATCCTTCCCTCAGGTCACCCATCATCTTTCTTTCTCTCTTTTTATGTCTGAGAAACAAAAGGAGGGGGGAAAACCCCCCAAATAAAAGAGGAGTAAAAAGGCCAAGACTGAAGTGAGGGAGCAGGTGGAAGGGCAGCAGGAAGGGCAGAGCGGGTTTCCGACAGAGTCTGTCCTATGAGACTGTGAAAATGAGCTGGAATAATCAGTCAGGGCACTGGAGTACCAAAAAAGCGGTATCCAGATTTCAGGGAGTCTGGTTTTCTGCGTGTCTGTTCATCACATTGTCTCCTTCCAAGTAGCGGGCTGCTTATCCTTGCAAGAGACCTGGACCGTGTGCTTACCTGCCTCCCTATCCGGACTTGCATCCAACAGCAAATAAACAGTAATGACCATATGCAGACCATCACTATTATTTTTAGCGTACATCTTTCCTTTAACAAGGATTGCTACTTGGTTTGTGGATGAAAGCCCAGCTACCCACATTCTGGCTTTTTGCTGGCCGTTTGTCTTTAGGGATAGAACTAGTTCTGAAGGAGGCAGCTCAGACATCAGAAAAAATGACACTGGTGATAGAATTGCTTCAGCTGCATTGGAAAAGATCGTTCTACTTTGTTTTGAAAGCTACAGGAACAAAGCGCTCTTTCCCTGTAATAAGGCCTGTGGCTCCTGCATTCCTCTGCACATCATCACAGAAGGTCAGGCAAGGCAACGCAGTGGTTACTTCTCTGGGTCTTTGATAGTTCTGTCACCTTGGTTTCTAGAAATTGATGAGTCTGGCAGCTCATTCATTTCTGGACACTTTAAAAGACACTGAACATTTGTTTCAGTGCCCTGTACTTCAAAATCCTAGGTGACTTTTGAAGGTGACTACAGGGAAGATGAGTAGAGATGCTTCATGCAGCAGAGTTTTTTTCAGCTGTTGCTAGCTTTAATAGGAAGAAGACACTGACTTTGTACAAGAATTCTTTCCTTTTGCAGGTGAGAAGACAGTGTAGCATTGCTAGCTTCCAGCTTCCTCTTGAACATTTGGAACTTCTTATATTTGGAGTTGATAAAAGTCTGTATGCCCAAGATATTCTCCCTGCTGGTCATCTTGCAATTAAAGAAGAATTAGAAAATAAAAAGAGAAGTTAACATCTTAAAGTTTGCAGGGCCCTGCTTTTTATCCTGGGATACCAGTATGGGAGCCTTGCTTTGGTTTCAAATTCCCAGGGAACTCTCCATTGAGACTGCTCTGCAACTTTTTAAAGTAGCATCACAACTCCCATTTTCTTGTAGCAATGAACTGAGAAACTTCAGAGCTATAGTAATTTCCCTTTTCCTTTTCCCTGAGATTTTTTTTTCTTTTTTAAAATTTATTGAGTAGATTTGCTTTTCTCAATCGTTTTGTTCAAAATTTGTTCTGAACCAGTACCCATCTTGTTCCCTCCCTTCTGTGCCAGTAACTTTTGCAACTGCTGCCAGTGATGCTTCTTTTGAAAGCTTTAACTCTTGCTTGACTGCTTGGAAACATTTTTGGTTAATGGCTGCAGTAAAGTTGACTCAAACTAGAGGTTACTATTGCTAGATTGCTGTGTGTGCAAAGGGAGGTTGTAAGGATGCTGCTATTGGAGATCCTTTAACAAAAGGCTAGATAGCCTTTGGCTGGGGAAAGGGCTGGTGTAGGTAACCCTGCCTTGGGTTACTTGGAGTGCGCCCCTGGGAGGACTACTTGTGATTGCCATGCCATTCTGTGGTTTTGCCCTATGTTGCTTGAGGAAACCCCACAGGCAAGGGTTTCCTGGGCTGTTGGCTTTTCTGCCAGCACAGTTCAGTGTTAGAGATGAGCATTAAGCCTACATCTCTAAGTTATCAGCTAAATGCTCTGAAGGCTCTTTATCAGTTTGAAGAGGTCTACCTGGACTTCAGTAAGGCCTTTGACACTGTCTCCCACAGCATTCTCCTAGAGAAGCTGGCAGCTCACAGCTTAGACAGGTGTACTCTTCGCTGGGTAAAAAACTGGCTGGACGGCCAGGCCCAGAGAGTTGTGGTGAATGGAGTTAAATCCAGTTGGCAGCTGGTCACAAGCGGTGTTCCCCAGGGCTCAGTACTGGGGCCGGTCTTGTTCA
>NW_008796109.1:1274846-1282671 GCF_000699145.1 Aptenodytes forsteri
GGGTTGACGGTTGGACTCAATGATCTTAGAGGTCTTTTCCAACCTTAATGATTCTATGATTCTAAGAGGGTAGAACCGTGGTGTGGACAGGAAAGGCTTGTTGCTCAGTTGTTTTATCTGACAAATTTATCCATCCTGGATACGGGTGCAGTTCCCAGCAAATTTTAAGTCTCTCTAACAACAGAGGGGGGCGTGTGCGTGAGAGAGAGGGAGGGAAGGATTAAGGGTGTATGTGCATAAGGCAACTCTTTTGCCTCTGTGCTTCCTGATAGATAGCACCATATTGCTAACTCTCTGAACTGCTTGTCATGGGGAGGGAAGAGAGCAGACTATGACAAACAACTAGTGGAAAGTAATTTTTCTTTGTGTCAGTAAAATTGAATAATAGAGCAGCATACAGAAGCATAGCAGAAGCTCCTTTTGTAAGTGGTCAGTTTCTAATGCGTATTTGTCATTTTAATTGAGTAACGCTTTTTTTGAGCATTAACAAAACCCAAAAGATTCTGACTGTGTCCAGGAGAGGCATAAAGAGAGACAAACTGATTAATCTTAATCTTGTCCAGTGTGAAAGATTTTATATATAGTCACTATGATCTCTACTCTGACTTTTTAATCCAGGTCCTGGGAGCTGAATAGCAATTTTGACTGTGCCAGAATGCTTCTGCAAATCCATATTGAGACATCTTTTGCAAAGGTTCCCTTTAAGCCCCCTCCTGCCAGACCTCTGTAAGTCTCTGACCTGCACAGTATCCTCTCTGCGCTACCTATAGCAGATGCCAGCATTGTCTGCATTTATAATTGTGTAGTAAAAATTCAAGGAATGAGATTACAGACTCCCCTGATGGTGGAGGGCATGTGTCTTGTTTCCTTGAGTTTTGTAGACAAGGTTAGGTCAATGTGGCTTTGTTGGGTTTGTTTTTTTTTTTTTGTTTGGTTTTTTTTTTTTTAATTTTTTTTTTTTTTTTTTTAATAATGAAGACTTGAAGAGCAGTATGGAAGCTACTGAATCTCCAGTTGATGATTCTGTGGAGGACAGAGCCTATTGTTTCCAAAGTTTATAACTTAGCCAGGAGCGTCCCAATTTCCTCCAGTTATATTGACCTAGGACCTACATGGGATCCTTGTAAATGCTGTGTCATTTCTATTGGTACATGTCAGGGATCTGTTTCCTGTACACTCATTATCACCTATTAAATTAGCATTTAAGAAACTTTACCAGATAGGATAGAAGGAAGAAGGAAAATATGTAATGTGTTTCTTGGTCTATCTTGCCTTCTACAGAGGAAGCAGGATCATGGATTTCATTTTATTTCATCTGAATGCTAAAATCTATGTCTTGGTTTGATAGAGATAGTTAAGATACGTTAGCTTAGCTCTCCAGCTGAGTGCAGGGATACTTCTCATACAATACAGGAAAACAACTTTGTTCTTTTTCTAGGACAGAAAAGGGAGATATAAACATTAGAAAGCCTGTGAAACAGATGGTGATTTAACTGGTAAAGTTATTACAGATAGGATGGCAGTCATTCAGACAGAAGATGTGCAAATCATAATAGCTTCTCAGGTGCATATGCATGATATGAGCTGTGTTACAGAGCAGGTCAAGCAATCAGTTTTACATTCATATCCTGAGCCTCAGTCATTTTTGTTAGATCACTCTCCTGTGAGCAGCTTATTCCATCAGGGCATGGAAATTTATTCTCAGATGAAGAACGTTTGTTTGGCAAAAGAGGCAGGGAATTCAGAACTGTTTTTGACCTGTTTCTAGCTGACCAAGATAAAATTACTTTTAGTCTAGTTGGGATATGGTGGAGACTTATTCTTTAAAATACAAATGGAGTTTTTAACTTTAGGAATGTAACAAAAATATTGCAGGTATTTTTGTGTGGAAAAGAATATCCCTAATATTTTCCCATTGTTCTTTCATGTTTATAAAATGCTTTTCATTAAAAATATCCTAATTCACTTTTTAAGCTTTTATGTATAGATATGGGCCTGCCTGTTTTGCGATTCTTTGTAGAATCTATTCATTGGCACAAAGTCATGTAGATGAGTCTTAAAGTACTTTGAATAAAGAAAGAAAAAGAACATTTCCAAATATTGAACCAAGTATAAATTGATGTACCGTCATCTCCTTGAAAGTGTAGAAAGCCTGTGATGGGAACTTTGATCTTTTGGAGCATTCTTATTATCTCTTTGGAGTGTCAACACTCAAACTGTGTGATAAAAATGTCAGTGGCAATGTTATCCATTTTTGTGTTGATCACTTTCACAGAGGTATTCAGCAACTGAGCCTATTTCTCAATCCCAGGTCACTTTTGAAGCACTAAATCCTTCATCCCTTTTTTCTGTGCAACTGCCAAAATTTCCTCCTGCTACAATGACATTGGTCGTGCACTCTTAAAACAAAATGTACTTATTTAATACAAAATGTAAAGCAGGTGTGATTATGCATTTTAATATAAAGTTCTGCCTCATTTAAAAAAAGAAGATTAGCAGTGCGCTCTGTGATGGAAGAAAAGTAAATTGAATTTAATATCAGGGAATATTTTACTGACTGTCTTAGCAACTCACAAACAGTTCAATAAAATTTGTCAGGAGCTGCGGAAGTACTTCCAATCTGTCTGGTAAAGTACCACAATAATAGAAGACTGACAAAAAAGCTATTGATCTGGCTGCAGGTTTTGGAGCAGGAACTATTTAGCCAAGTTTAGGGTCAGAACCAACAGGTGGGAACATTGTAGTTCCAATCTATTTTTAAATAGATGATGATCTAGAAAACCTGAGCAAGACTTAGGTGTGGGGATACATGTACGTGCCTGTAACATGAATATATGCCCTCTCAAATGCCAGTCTCTGGTAGCGTTCTGTTAGTGCTTCTAGGTTTGACATACCGCAGACATGTGGGAGTAACATAACAAAGAACACCTTCCTTGCCTGTGAAATGACTGTCATATTTCAGGGGGTTGGAAGACCAGAGCGTTCAGGAGCTCCAGTAGCCTTGCTTGTGCCATGGTGCCACCCCGGCTCCCAGATGTAACCACCTGCAGGGAGCGGAAGAGGAAGATGCACTAGAGGAGGTCTAGGGGGGTTAGCAAGCTGCCTAGGACTTTAATCCCAACCAAAATAGGAAACTGTGGAGGTGGCCATGATGAACAAAAGTGACAAAGGAGATGTGACTAGACTAGACTTCCACTTACATAAGTGGAAGTCAAGCAGACTAGGCATGTAAGTGGAAGTCAGCAGAGCCAAAGTGAAAATTAACTGATACTTTTTTTTTTCCCCCCCAAAGATTGCATAATTTCCATCCTAGACTTTGGAAAAGAATTAGTACGTGTTATTGTAGGACCAGTAGCAAAGGTAGATGTGGGCATATAGCAAATACATCATGTATGTTCTAAAAAGAAAAATCTAAATAAAGCCTCAGCAAGCCAATAGAACACATTTTACATGAAATATAATTATTTAAGGCCTGAAGATAATGCAAAGTGGGATAAATGCTGCAGGGGTTTACTAAAGGTGCATTATGCCAGGCAGAGATGATATCTTTCTTTGCTAAAATTAATGAATTTCTAGACCAAGGAGGTGTGGGTGACGTCATCTGTCTGTACTGGATATCTGGATATTAATAGTCAAAACTGGAAAACTGGGGATCAGCATAAGTAAAATAAGTGATTAGCTAAATGAGAAACAGCACTGGTTAGTGCTGAATGAGAAAGTACAGGGTTGTGTAGGTGTCACTAGTAGAGTTCCTGAAGGATGAGGCTTGTGATCAGTCTTAAATTTTTCCTCAAGTGACTTGGACACTGAAAGTGAGAGCAAGTTGATGAAATTTGCTGATGAGGAGGAAGAAGGAGTTGGGTCAACTAGTTGATCACTGAATGACTAAGTCACTATTATTATACATCAGTTGGAAAGGAAAATGAAAAATCATAGGATGGATTTGAATTTGATTCTGTATAGAAAGAGGAAGTATTTGTCATTATTCAACACAACGGAGAGGCGTCTTTTAAAAGTGCTAATTGACAATTTTGTTTACTTGTCAGGAAATAAACTTACAAGTTTGGTTTAGCAAACTCCGAGACAGAATATTCTTTTTTCATTCCAGGGGATAGAACAGTTCATTTAATCTAAAAGATGAGACTAACACATGAGCAAGTTGGTATAACCTGGATGTGATAAATTTGGAATAAACCTGGAAATCAGAAGCTTTCTAAAAACAGAGTAGGGAAGTTTTACCTTCTGATCAGTGCAAGAGAGTGAAATAGTTTGAAGATGGTGTTGGAAGAAAACTTTATGAAAAAAATTATGCAAAACGTTACGCACAATAGCAGAGAACTGGGCTAGGTAAAAGCCCAAGAGGTGCTGGGCCACCAAGATTCATCAGCCTGTTTAGGAAGGATGAAAACGTGAACATGGTTGCATAAGTTGAACTCTTGTCTTTCAAGAAATCTGGTAGTTTCTGTGTCCCTCTAATGCCAGGGTTATTTGGAAGGGAGGAGAAAAAGGAAGGGAAAGCTACTTTCATCCTTTTTTTTGGTCATGTAGTAATTGATTTGGGAATTATCCGGAAGAAGTGGTTTGTTAAATGGTCAATAAGACACGTGCATGTAACAACTGCCACCCATGTTGACCCTGATTATACTGAGAGCTGGAAAAGGTAAATCACTGCAGCTGGAGTCAGTGTCTCGGCCTCCTGAGCTGACGTAACTAGAGTAGTTGGGCTGATGTTGGAGGCCCACAGTTTGACCTTCTGTATGTTGCTATGTAGTTGTTAGGGATGTAACTTCTGTTAGATAAAGCCCAGTTGGACAGTTGTTATGAAGAAAACTGTGTAACTGGTGGAAATAGTAGAACTAAACTTACACAAGATTATTTGTCTGGCAACTTGCTACACCAATCACGAGCAGCAGCTCGGAGCAGTCACCAACCAGAAAAGGTCAACCAGCCTGGGAGATGCTCCCTGTCTTGTAAAACTCATTCACCTCAGCCTGGCCAACTCAGGGACATCTGACCATGCAGGGTCTCCAGGGACGCCTGGGGCTAAGCTTGCGTGGCCAGAACCAATGCCTGTAATGCCCTGCTCCTCCTGACTTGTGACAATTGCTGCTCCTCGCGGCAAGGAGAGGGGAAGCAGAGAGAACCACGTTTCTATAGTTTTGTATTGTTCTATGCGTTACTGATTGCTCCTTTACAGGGGCAATAAACATCCAAAATATTTCATATGTATCCAGCTATTTTGTAGTAATTAATATGTGTTTAGTTTGTCATGACCTAAACTGCAACAGTTAGGCTCAGTGTTGTAACAGATCGTTTTCTTTTGCCAATAAGAACCTGACAGCTATGCACAGGGATACCTTAACTACTTTGCTTTATATGGAAATGAGCCCAATAGTGCAGTAATATGAGGAAAAAAGGACAGGGAAAATGTTTTCGGAGACTTTACCCTGTGTGCCTGTTGGTAGGAAGCAAGGATTCTTCTGCAAATTAAGCCGACTACCATTAGGTTTGACACAGTGCTGAATGGTTTGCAACGCAGGCTTGCACACCTCTGCAAACGAGAGCAGAACATTTTTCCTGTAGAATCAATTTGCGAGAACAGATCAGAGAGAATTGGAGAGAAATGGTACAAAGGGGAGACCGAGAGAAGGGTTGGTGCAGATAAGGAGAGAGAAGGAACCAGAATATCAAAAAGATGGAAGGAAGAAAAGGATAAAGATAAGCAGGGATAAGGGATGCGCAAAGGGGGGCTGAAAAAAAGAGTAGAGGGCATGAGGGAAGACAGGCAGACAGAGGAGGGTGTGCATGAATGCCTGTAGGAGTTGCTGAGAAAAGGCTCGTGCACAGCAGAAGCAGGGGAAGATGCACGATGGATGTACGTACTGGGGGAGGGAAAGAGGCAGTGAATACACACAGCAGGAGCGGGGAGAGAGATAGATGGCAAACATGCATATAGGAGTGGTGGGGAGAAATAGTGGATGTACACAGCAGGGAGAGAGCGAGTGAGAGAGACACAGCAGATGTACACAGCAGGGGGGAGAAATGCATAGAATGGGGAGGGGAGAGCAGTGGAGGGAAAGTATTAAGAAGTCACAACAAAATAAAACAATAAAATAATAAGAAATCATAAAATTCATGATTTGAACATTTCTCATTATTTAACACAGGAAATCAAGAGACTTTGAAGAGAATTTACATTAGTTAAAAATTTTAAGCACTTCAAATGTTAATGGTGTTTGGTTTGGAATAAGACTATGCTTGACTTAATGAATTCCTCTTTGCATTCGCAGCGAAGCAGATGTCTGCTTTCTGTGTCTGACAGGAGACCAAATCCATTGCTTTTTGACGTCAATAGGACTGTGGCTCTTTCAAGGGCATGCGTTTATCTTGTCAATGTGGTCTAACCAACCAGCCTGGCTTCTCTGCTCTGGTCTTGCACAGGTGAGGAAGGTGGGTGGGAAGTGTCGTCACCTAAACTTTGTGAAATCTAACAGCTGTCAGATGCCTCTCGATACTCTTATGCATGTTTGGGCACTGATCCCTGTTAATCAGTGCAGCACGCAGTTGAGGGGAGGTTGCTGTGATGTGCTTCCGTGTGTGGCTTGTAGAGGTACCTGGCACCAGGCCAATGGCATGGACAGGGTTAGACCACCTTGATGATAAGTATAAAGCAGCATAAATAACAGAGCAGTCAAACCATGAGATTGGTTAAGGGGCAGCTTGTGGAGGATAATTTTTCTTTTTCTTTTATTGGATTAGGTGATGTGTATCTTTTCCCAATTTCTGTGGAAAATATACAAGAAGGCTCCAACAATTTTTATGAGCATAACATAAACCCCACTGGTATGCAGATGGAGGAAACACTGGCATTGGAGTGATTTTGTTATTACAACTGTTCACAAAGTTGCTCCTCTGTGACTGAGCTGACAATTTAATAGCCAATCTATAAGGGAACAAAGTAGCATGGGAAAAGTGACTCAAAGGGAGACTCTTCTCACTTGTGAAGAGACAATGTTGGTACAGCAAAGGCACAAGAAACTGAAGGTTGAAGAAGTTGTTTCTCAACAAAGCAGGGTTTCCTCAACAGAAGAGAGGGGGCTTCCGCATGGAAGAAATAAGGTGTTGCTGGAAAACTTGGCCTCTCACAACTGTTTTACTGGGTGGAATCAGGAATGCACTGAAGATGGGCAGCAGTGTGGGCTGTTAGGAAAGTCTCTCTCTCCTCCAAATGCTTTATACCCCCTAAAATAATTTATTCCTATTGGTGTGAGAAAGGCTCCACATAGCAGTGATTGCAGGCTTTTGAAGGGAGACTTACCAGTGTCCAAATTCATGGGACAAAGTGAGTACAGCCAACGTATCCGTGCAGGCCTGCGTCTTTGATCAGGGAATGGGAATGTAAGGCTTTTGTAGCTTCAGTGAAAAGTAGAAGTATAATGACTGGATTACTCTAAGGTGGAAACGTAGTAAAAGACATGCTCAAAAAGCAATAAATGCTCTTATTCATATCACCATTTTCCTTCCTTCTGAATTCTTACATCTAAAAGCTCGGAGAGAAAAGATTTTGTTGTGGTTTAACTGCAGTCGGCAACTGAGTCCCACACAGCCGCTCGCTCACTCCTCCCTGCGCCCTCCCCCCCGGTGGGATGGGGGAGAGAATTGGAAGAGTAGAAGTGAGAAAAACTCGTGGGTTGAGATAAGAACAGTTTAATAATTGAAATATAATAATAATAACAACAACAATATAATAATAATAATAATAATACACAAAGCAAGTGATGCACAGTGCAGTTGCTCACCACCCGCCGACCGATGCCCAGCCAGT
>NW_008796109.1:1282837-1291712 GCF_000699145.1 Aptenodytes forsteri
TAGCAACAACTAAAACGTCAGTGTGTTATCAACATTATTCTCATCCTAAATCCAAAACACAGCACTGTACCAGCTACTAGGAAGGAAATTAACTCTATCCCAGCCGAAACCAGGACAGATTTATTTTCTTCAAGTTTCATTTAACCTCTGCAATATGTTCTGTGGTTGCTGCAGTCTTCCTACAGCATAAGGAGTTTCAGGGAGTGCTGTGCTCTCTGGCCAAGCAAACTTAGCAAAAAGGAGAGAAGGTGGGTGAAATATGTGGGTTTCAAGAGAGAAGATGTATATGTCAGAGACTCATGTCAAAATGGCAATACTATAGGCCGTACTGATAAATTAGGAAGTCCTAGAAGGGTCTGTTTGTCTCTTGTCCAGATTTGGAAGGATCTCACTGCCCGTTTCCTTTTGCCATAGTGAAGTCTGTGCGTGATTTGACAAGTAATGTGGAAAAGTAGGGAGGGAGAGACTCCTGCCACAAGAACTTGGCTTTTTGTATAAGTGGAACCAGAAATAAATATGGAGAAAAGTGGTGGGACTGATGTATTCAATTAGATTTTAACACGTCTGAAAGGGTAGTTCAGGGACAAGCTGGCCCTTCTACTTCTGTGTGCATTGGTAGCTGCTCTGAGGGTCCATTAGTGCTCTTAGTGTGAGTGTCATATGCATTCATTGCCTGTTAACATACTTCCCTCAGTCTCCTCCTAGCTCAGCGTTGTGAGTTTCCTCTCCTTTTCCTGAACTGGATGGGTAGGAGGATGCTTAGACACTGCTGGAGGGGGGAGAGGTTCGGTCTGAACTGCTCTCATGGCCATCTCCATCCTCAGAGGCTCTGTTCTCTGGTAGCATCAGCCCAGGCTTTTGTCACTCTCTGCCCTCACGCCGTTTTGAATACAGCATGGCATTGCTGAATCATTTGAATGAACAAAAGAAATGCTGATGAATAAGGGCTCTCTCATGCATACGTGCAACCAAGTTTTCAGAGTGCTGCTGTGGTTGAGGCGGAGGGGTGGCCTTGCGCCACTTCCACGGGCCGGGTGCAGAGCTGCCTGAAGCTGATGGGAAGATGTGTCTTCAAGCTGGGCCCAGTATACATAAAAGATTAAATAATTGCTTTTGGAATGCCAAAAGTAGCTAAGGTACTCATATCGTCTCCTTCCATGTTGCCATAATAAATTTGTCTCTCTTCTTAGATGCTTTAAATTTCTACATGATGTTCAAAAGGAAAAATCTTGTTAGTCCAGATGTTTGAATAGCACTTGGAAAAAAATCTCCCTTGGCATTCCCATAATTCTGTTTTGTAACCAATGTCAGCCTGGGAAAGCAAGGATTATCTTGGGCAATTCAAGTGTGACAAGAGGAGCTGAATCTTACTATCAGAAAGAAAAAAAAAAAGAGATTTGAAAATCCAGTAGATACAGTGTCAGTGGGCCTGTTGTAAAAGCAAAAGCTTAGCTGAGAGTTTCAGATGGGTGAGACGTGATAACTCTGTGAAGCAAACATTGCTGCTAAACAGAACAGTGTATGAGTGTTGTGGTGCCAGGAGCACCATTTGGTTTTGGGTACCACGATTGCTCTGTAATTCTTTGATGAAATCTTTGCTTTTCAATAAGTGTTATTTTAATTCTTTTAAGATATGCTTATACGTTAATAGCACAACCAGGTGTATTGTGAAGTATATGCTACTGCATATGTAAGTGACACCTCATTAAAAAAAAAAAAATCTTGTTTATGAAGTAGCTGCTATGAAGATTTAATTCTGGAGGGACAAGCTTTAGAAATACCTATAAAATACCAAAACCTTTCTGTTTTTCATCAGCCGCTCTATTGAAATTAATTTTACAGAATATCGAATTAGATGCTGTTTGTTTAACTACTTGAACTGTAGGGGTTACATGCCAGGTAAAGAAAAGTGTTTTGAATATAAAATAGTTTGAAATTAAGTCATTTTAAAATGAGAATGAATACTGTGAGAAAAGCTCAGTCCCCTTCAGCTCTGATTAGTGACTGTGTGATACTTAAAGGGATAGACTTGAATATTAATATGGTTGATGTGTCCTATCTTAAATCTATTCTATAAAAATTAGAATTAGACATAGAGCATAAATCACATCTCATTCTGTCATTTCATAACATGTTCTGAGGGGTTTTGGTGTTTTTTTTAAGGGAGGGGGTGTTTGTTTTTGACTTCAGCATTAGCAGTGTTGTGATTTAAATTACGGTTCATATTCAGAATGAAATTAGAGGATCTTATCGTCCTGTCTTAAATCTATTCTATAAAAATTAGAATTAGACATAGAGCATAAATCACATCTCATTCTGTCATTTCATAACATGTTCTGAGGGGTTTTGGTGTTTTTTTTAAGGGAGGGGGTGTTTGTTTTTGACTTCAGCATTAGCAGTGTTGTGATTTAAATTACGGTTCATATTCAGAATGAAATTAGAGGATCTTATCTGGATGTTGATTGCAATTTTGCTGATTTTTGTTCAGGACCATGTAGTCCGCAGATGCTATAGCCTCTTTTTTCCTGCCAACAAGCAGAAGAAAAAACATTGAATTTTCACATGTGATGAAAGACTGGAAGGAAGGGACAGAGAGGAAGAGAGCAGAAAGTAAAATGGCAGGTAGGGGAAGAGAGCGGTGAAACACAGCTGAATTTCTGTGCATTTATGCAGCACAAACTGGGACTTATGCAGCAACGTGACAAAAATGTCAATTATGACCATATCACTGCTACGTAACTAAAAGGAAAGGCCTGCTCAGCTCCTGTGTTTCTTGATATATAGCAGTATATTGTATGCACAGCGTCTTGATTTCAGTTATGTTATCGAAGCTGAATTTAGGTAATGTCATAATTACACATATATTACAAAGAAAGAAAAAATAAATGTTCATATATGCTTTCAGACCTATCTGACCTTCCACGTCTCACTTGACAGTTGAAAGCAGTTAGAACATACCACACAATTTTTAGAGTTTTTTAATACTACGTTCTTAGTAGGTTTTTTTGGTGTATATTCATATCAGTTAATGATACAATATGCACAAAATGTATCACGGATCTGGTCCTTTTAATTTTTTTTCTTGTATGTTAACATTGATTAGAGATTCTGAGAATTTTTCTCTATTCTGTTTTCATTTCTTCTCCACCTAGTCATTGTATTAAATCAGTAAGAACCTTCCTTTCTGACGTCTTTATGTCTAGGGGCTTGGCATAAGAGGGCATGATGACAGAATTCAGAGCATCATCTTCTTTCTTTATTGCTTTTCTTGTGACAAATCTTTAACAGAATCTAGAGAAAATCAGTATATTTGAAAAAGAAAAAAAAAATTAGACTTCACTCCCATAGGATTTTTTTAGAAAATGGTTACAATGTTGACTTCCTGAAATACACTAGGAAAAAACATATTTAAGCTCTAAGAATTGCATGGCACCTACATGATCTGCATTGGATTGGAGTAGGATGGTAGTAATAGATTGAAATTAATATTCCTCAATTAATTATTTACACCATATTAATGTATCAGATTCAGTTCTGATACTTTCCTTGTTTCCTAAATGTACTCCCATTTCTGAAATGAGTTAAAAAGAAATATGACAGTTACAGATAAGATAAAATCTGACATTGGGCACATTCAGAAAAGTGTATTTTGAAAAACCACGTCATAGTCTTTGCAAAGGCCTTATTTACATGAACATGTTGAACACCATGTTGGCCACATTTATAGCTTCTCAGAGAGAATTTTCAAGTTAGAAATTTAATTAGAAATTAAATTCTTTAAATTTTCCCTGCAAAGCCATGTTGGCCATTTATAGCTTCTCAGAGAGAATTTTCAAGTTAGAAATTTAATTAGAAATTAAATTCTTTTTATTTTCCCTACACAGAAATCCTTTTAAAATTTAAACCTTCGTTCTACAAATTGAATCATATCAAATTGTAGTTGATCAAAATATTGCTGCATTATTGGTAAATTTCTTTTCTCTGAGGAGACTTCACCTGTAAAAAAACATACTTTGTATATTCATATGCTAGAAGTTGCAAAAGGTGTCAGCCCAACTGAGAAGATATAATGTAGTATTTTGTACCTTAATTTTTTTTTTATTATTAAAAGTTAAGAAATGAAGGAACAGAAATTGAACTTGAGCGTACAGTAGCCAGTTAAAACATACTTAAAAAACAACCCCCCACCGCCAAAACCCTCATGGCGTAGTCCAATCAATCAGTGAAGAAAATCACGACCGCGCAAATTGCCTTCTTCCTCCTTGCAAAGTCAAGGGCCTTTGCTGCGTAAGTAACATATTTCATAATCCATGAAGCCGCTGCTTTGTCTTTAGTGTCCTGTTTTGGCTGTACTATGTTATTCACAGGAAAATACAAGAAATATTTTATTGGATGACAATAAAGTAATCTGTTGAGAGAAATTCTTCCTACCCAGTTAATGGATACCTTCTTGGCTCCTCTCTTGAAGGATACTCTTTGATGATCTGGGGAAAAAAGAAAAGGCCCACTGAAGTTCCTGGCTTCTATGATGTCTTGTGGCATTCAACTCTTTAAACTAAATTTGTATAATAAAAGCAAGTGTTTCTTTTCAAGAGGCTAAAAATGCATTACTACATTAAAAAAATTACTTTTTTTGTGTGTGGTGAGAAGAATTAGCCACTCATGTTTACTCTTCACTGTGTGTATATTTATTTATTTACAGATTTTTACATACGTAAACCCTAACTCAGGAGGCTCCTGCCCAATTGTGAGGTCTCAAGTAGAGAGAAGGAAAGCTGTCATGTCCTGTATTCTGTGCTGTTTGCTTTTTGCCATCAGTCAGGGCAGGTCAGTTTTCTAATTACAGGGTGAAAAGTCATGGATACAGCATAAGGAATGGGAATAAAGAATTCAAAACCTGTTAGTATGCCTTTCTAAATCAATGGTAGCAATGGTGTTTGAAATGCTCAGTGCAATATTGTATCAGCCTGTTTCACGCAGAAATGTTGGAGAGAATACAGAAAAATCTGAGCATGAAAACCATTTTTAAAAGGAGAAATAAAAAAAGGTTGAAGTTATCTTGTCTTCAAAATGATGATTTTGATAGTTCTTGTGAGCCTTTTTTTCATAACAACAGAATATTCAGTAAAACAGTAAGGTGATAAATTCCAGATGTTTGAAAGAGTTCTTCCAGAGGGCTGCTGTGGTATAGTACTGAAAATAAATCAAATTAATAAAATGTGATGTAGTGGGGAATAGTTAACACACAGCTTTTCAGCTTTTGAAGAGGGAAACATAGTTCTAATTTACTTTGAATTTCAGAGTATTTTTTATCACGTTCTTTATCAAATGGTCTTAAGAAAAAACCCAAGAAAGTCTACCTAGATGACTTTCTATATGAGGGCAGGCTGAACAGGCTGGAACTTTTAAGCGTAGAAGAGGTGCATATGTGGGAAGTGCTATGGTAGAGGTGAATACAAAGATGATTGCTGCAGAGGGGCTAAGTAGGGACTAGCTGTTCATCATCTTCCATAAGAACCAGGGGAATCCAGTGTAATTATGACCTAGTAGGCTTAGGCAGTGGAAAAAAACCCAGCAGTTCCCCACCCCCCCGCAAACTACAGAATTTAAACTGTGGAATACATCTCTCTACTATTTTCGGAAGGTCAAAAGTACAAACTGATTTAAAAAGAGACTGGAAAATCAACAGAGAACTGGCTAATGAGTCGCTATTAAAAACAATGGTGTGGATGAACCTGTGATTTGGGAGATGCTATCCTCATTTACTTAATGACAGGTATTTTGCACGTTCCTCGATGCTCGCAGCTATGGAGATGGGCTACATACTAGGTGGACTAACGTTCTGATCTGCGGTTGCATTTTCTAGATTCCTAATTTGTATATGGCTATATGTACAAAAATCCTCGCTTTAATCTTTTTTCCAGAGCCTAACAAAGATCCAAAATCACTTGCTGTAGTATATCCCCATAAGATACTCTGCATAAAATATAGGTTGCTGTGTGGTTCGTTGATACCTGTTTTCTCCTTGATAAAGGTGCATTGCAACATCAAGACCAAAGGTGATGGTGTTTTGCTGCTCAACTGGGTGGGTACAATAATATTAACAATTGTTCCTGCTCTGAAAAATACTTTAGGACATGACGAGGAGGAATGTTTTGAAAAGTCAGCTTTCGGTATCTTAAGGGACACTTACATTAAAGTTTCAAGTGGCGATTACACTCCCATTACATTCTGCCTAGCTACTGTTGAATGCATTACTGAGTGATGATTGACCCTCTGGAAGTGTTATAATGTATATACTGTTGGTGCATGACGCGGTAGAAAGCAATATCCGTCTATATCCCAGTTCAGGACTGAGGAAATAAATGCACTGTGCCGTTTTGAGTAATTGCCTGCACTCTGTTCATGAATCTATGTCTCTGCAATTTATTTAAACATAAACAACTCTCTGTTTGCCTCCAACACTTTGCCTTTTCTCTTCAAAATTCTTTGGAATTTGGAGAAGAATGCTTTCTCCTCTCTTGCAAGTGTTTAGTTGCTCGTTGACCTATCCAACCTGTCATTTTCTGAGAGCCTGGTTGGGCAGCAGTCAGAACAGAAGCCTGTCATTTGGGGGCCTCCTGCACATTGGGCTACAAATGAAAGAAAGGTCCAGTTTATATCCATTATGTTATATTTTTGACTAATACTCTTTTGCCTGATTTGAATAAAATATTTATTAAATTATTTTTAAATGCACTTATTTAAATGTAAAATGTAAAAATGTTAATCAAGCAATTCGTATATAGACTCAAGTACAACAATCTTTGAAAAAGCACGTATTATAAAGCATAAGTATTATCCAGTGTAGAAACACTACATAAAAAAGAATTCCTAGTATACGGATCTGACCCTTCAGAAAAACAGACCCGACTGGGAAATGTTGGTGAATTTATACTTTTAAAGAATCTAAAAGCTTAAGGAGTCACCTGATGGATACGCATAACAAATAACACAGTTGTCTGCTACATATCACTTCAGTTTAGCAGCAAAGCCAAAGATTGTGGTTTTGTCCACTTGTATCAGCAGAACACTTACGAGTTATACTCAATTTTCAGCACACGCTTACATTTCATTGGCTTCTGAACTGAAAGTGAAGCGTATGCCTGTGTGGTTTGCTGAATAGCGGTGGTCCCCAGGACATTTGAATGCTTTTGTGCACTTAGGCCTAATCAAGAAGTGTATCTGGAATGTAGGATGTTTCTAGCAGAGTCTAATAAGTTATTGGTTTGACAGATCTCAAATTCAACTTGTTTTTAGCACAGCAGTGTGTTTTCACTGGAGCAGTCTGCTTTGACTTGTAGAGTTTTATGCTTGTGTAAGGACTCTCTTGTATGCCTTTCCTTTGAAAAAGAAACACAAACAAATAATAAAAAAAACCCCCGCCCTGAAACCCAAAAGAGAAAGAACAACTCCTGCATAACTTTTAAGGGAAGAGCTGTGCTTTGTTCCAAGGTTAAAAAGGAAAATTGAAACAAAAGATGGACCAGTTAATAGAATGTAGGATGTTCAGGTAAAATGAAGTCAAGTTTCATCTATGATGAAGAAGATACCTACTGTCTAGCAAGCACAGTCTGAAGAGGACATAATAACTAATAACTTATCTGTACCTGGTTTATTAGGATAAATCTGCAGATAAAGATATGTGTATAATGGAAGCTTCAAAAGCTGCAAATCTGATGTGATAAATGATTCAAAGTACAACACATTAGCTTAGATTTTAATGTTTGTAAAATGAATGAAACAATACATCTATATGCCAAAGTAATATTATCATAAACGTATTTGCCAAAATATAAGACATAAATTGCACTTAAATTTAGTAATCTGTGATGGTATGCTCGAATGTATCTTTGTGATTAAATGTGAACAATTGCTCCTCTAAGGTAAAGGTCTGTGTACGTGTGATTAATCAGATTGAAATGACAGGGCGGACAGCTCATGCCATGCCTAGTTATCAGAATGATTGATTTTAGTCTATGCTGCTGGATGAAAAAATATCTGTTAATAACTACAGCTGCAAAACTCCTGATGTCACTGATAGCACAAATCACTTCTCACATTCTGTGTTATCTGGTGCATTTGCAGATACAGAGCATACAAACTGATCCATTGGAACGCAAAATTATAATGTACAGATTTATGCAAGAGGGATGACTGCAAAGTGCGTTGCATGAGTAGTGCAAGAAGCTGAAAATTGCTGCTGTTGTAGCTGTCGTAGACACGTTACTTTCTTTGGTATGTGTGGAGTTTTTGCTGTCAGGCTTTTAGCCTGCAGATTGTTTGTGCTATACATCTCTTCCTGCTTAAAATAGAAAATCAGTCACTGAACCTGGATGCTATTAAGTGTTCTTAGAATAGTTCTTAACTAACTTGGTTGATTTGCACTTTCTGATGAAAGAACATTTGGTTGTTTATTGCAGGCTCTGAACAAACATGTTGTTCCAAAATCAACAAATAAGATTACAAATTGCATTGCAACAACAGAATTGTTTACTGTAGGTATGTTCCTTGCCGTGTAATATTTATCTATTTAGTTGGTATGTTTTTGTTTTGAAAGATCTGGAGTTTATCTTCATCAAACATTGTGTCTTATCTGCATTTTGCAGGGGTTAACAGGGAATGTGGGTGTCTTATGGACCTCAGAGGAGGAGCGGGACAACAAATAATCTTATGTGTTTGGTAGGATGCCCTGTTCTTGCATTCTCTCTGTTTACTACTGCGTGTAAGAGTCTGCCCTGTCCATTTGTACTGCTTCCTTTTCTGCCTTTTTCTGTCTGTTCAAGGTGCTTAGCACCGGAAGGTAGAATAAGCATTTTTTTTTTTTTCTTCCCCC
>NW_008796109.1:1291758-1321846 GCF_000699145.1 Aptenodytes forsteri
GTGCAAATCCTTTTGCGTCAGTGTTAACTGCTTCTCCCCCTCCCCCAGTAACTCACCCCTTGTTGTTCTAAATCCAGCCCCTTAGCTAGCCTTTCTTCACTAGCTTTTCATCTGTCATTCCCCACTGGCCCAAAACAACACATTTCATATACCTCCACACACAAAAATCTTTGCAGGTTCTTGTAGTCCCCTGTTCCCCCAGAATTCACAAATGTGTCTGTTTTCAGGAAGCACATACTATGGTGGTCTGAAATGCTGGGGTTGTTGCTTTCTTGGAATGATAAAATTGTCCTTTGCTCTTTCAAGCTTCTCCTTTCTGCTTCATAGGTAAGTTCTTCAATGTCAAAAATGTGTATATTAAAAATCCCAGACTTGTTGAATGAGTATGCTATTTCATCATGCTGCTGTTTAATTATGGCTCGTATTCCGCAGAAGACCAGAGTGTGGTCATAGTGATACCAGTGAGCCTCAACATTTTATGGATGTAAATGATAGGGAAAAAATGCTAAGTTACAAGAAAGCAGAGATGATTCTTGCTTAGTAGGATATTAAAGCATTACTGTCATTATTATTTGTTCTTATTTCTCCAGAGGACCTCGGTCTTGATTATGATTCCGTTGCAGTAAGTGCCTCTATCAATCACAGGGAGATCAAGTCCTTGCCTGAAGATGTGCATATAAAGATACCCCATACAGCAGCATGCCCTGAAGGAGCTTGATGGTAATTTCATAGGTGCCAAATATATTAATGTGAGTTCAGGTAGACTGGCATGTTTCTGAAGTCTGAGGTATTTCAAGATTAAACCTTCTATTTATTTATTTTAATTATTCCTGTGATTCTCCCAGGAATAACTGTGATGCAGAAACAAAAGACTTGCCTGCCTTTCAGATCTGCAACCTTCTGAACTTTGAATGGAAGGATAACATGGCATATATGAATATGACTTTATATAATAATTTCCATCATTGAAGATTTTTTTATAAACATCAACAACATAGCCCTCAATAACATCTCTGTGGATATTGCCCTTTTATATGTTGAGAAGGGATGTGTGGGAATCCTGTGTTAGATGCTTTCATCAAAGGAGTGGAAAACTGAGGATGAATCCTTGCCACTAGTGCAATTTACTTAGGAATTTACTGAGGAATCATCCCTTAATCTAAAAGTCATAACGTTTTAAATAACAAACTTTTAATATTCAGAATGGACCCAGTTACCCTCTAAGCAGCTAATAATTTCGAAATGCCGTTGGCCACAGATACCCATAAATTACCTTCCCTCACTTTCCTTTCATACAAATCATGAACGTTGCACTAAGCTGCAAATATGCTTATGTCTTTTTTTTCAAGCAAAAGAGTAAGAGCTGACTTTAAGCATGCTCGTGTGTGTGGTGTTCCTGAGTTCACTGTTTGATTCGTTTGCAGATACGGCAGTGAGAACTGAGAACGTATGTTTAAAATACTGCCGGTTGTTTTTATGTGCAAGAAGAATCCCAGCCATGAAAGAATCTGAACTAGGAGGAGGAGACAGCAGTTCTTGGCTGCACTCTTTTACTAACATGAGTAAGCCATTGCTTTGGCCATAAGATTGAAGATGCACCACCTAAGGAATTTTAGTTAGAAGGTCACAGTTTGGCACCGAGTACAGGGCATACATACGCATCCGCTCCGTCTCCAGGCAGAGCTGCAGGACTCTTCATGTATAAATAAATAACCTGGTGTAAGACAGATTATGTTCCTCGGATATCAATCACTGGTAAATATCGTGTTTCTACTCACGATGTAAGAATACTAAATGGAAACTCATGAAGATTTCAGATTGCCATTATATTTACAGTCCCAGGGCTTACTGCTGAGAATTATTGGATGTCTTTTGCCTCCGAATATGGGCTGAAAGCTGCAGTGGGATACTCATTCCCAGCTTGCCTCTTAAGATTAATGTTGATTTGAAAGTCTATTTCCTACAACCTTACCTCTGTAAATAATGCAAAAGGCTACCAGATCTTCACCAGTTGGGCTCAGTGAGGAAACAAAACCCCAAACCCAATCCTTCCTGATTCCATGTCTGGCAAATGGTTTGGACCAAAATGTTCTGGGTACTGTGTGATTACAGAGAATGAAAAAAGTGGGGGAGAAGGGGAGGAATATCAGAAAAAAAAAAATGCATGAAATGTCGGAGTGCCTTCTAGTAGCTGCACGATGAAAGGGCAATTGTTCATTCCCCTTCCTTCTACTTCTACTTGGCTATCAGCTCTTTTTCTGTCAGCAGTCAGACATTCCCCATTTCCAGCTGCAAATAATACATCCCTCCATGTGCTGGCGTCAAGAGGCAGGGTTGGTTCAACCCTGGATTATTGCCATCTTTCTGTGGCAGTGACTCCAATTTCTTTGCAGTCTGTTCTTACGCTTCCCTCACCAGCCCCTCTTCTCCACTGGTCGAAACAAAGGTGAGAGATTGTTCACAAAATTCAGGAATTCTGTGTTGGAGACTGTCGGTGTTTTGAAAGAAGCCACAGTTGGGTGTTTTGAGTCTAGACTCTGATATTTTTCAACATGAATGTGGCTGTTGTTTCATTCCTGATGAATTTTGGCTTATTAAAAAATAATTACAGATATGTTTCTTCTTAGAGGAGAAAATAGATAGATATCTTTTTTCCTCATTTAGTATATCAACAGATTAGCTTGTGATCTTTTTTAATGAACTATCAGGATAAGAAGGAACTCAAAGCTTGCTACATACTCTTTTAATCATTGTTGGTAGTAGTGAATGCATAACGCTAGATGGATATTTGTTACCCTTTTCCTTCTTGATACAACTGCTCTTGTTTTGGCGCTGGATTTTTTTAGTTCTGCAACATCCTTGTTTAATAACAAAAGCACAGTCGCAAACAAAAGAGTAGCCCAGCCATGGAACAGTGTCAGCAGAGCCAAAACCATCTCAGCCAAAATAGCAACTAAGAGGGGTACACAGCACTTCATTAACCCGGTTTTGTCCAGGTACCCTGGAAGTAGGCCTAAGGAGGTTGTCTAGCCGAGTCAGCCAAGCTGGCAAGAGAATCACCACAACATGGTGTAGCCAGCCTTATCCTTAATGAGCTTTAGTGTGGAACAGTAGAATTCAGGCTGACCAAAATTCAGATCTGTGTTGAGGGATGATTATTTTCAACCGGAGTATAAGGAGTACGATTTTTTTTTTTTAAGTTTTCTTTTAATTCAATTTTGAGTTACAGCCACAAAAAAATGAATTTCAGTGTGCCTCTTCATGACAAGAAGTTGTGTTTTCTGCAGTAATGTTCTCCTTCATACAACAACATGGTTAGCACACCATGGGCTTCAATACAGTGGGCCTCCTGAATTTTCTGAGAAGATGGCTTCAGTGTGAGGGAAAGCTTACTATTTTGTTATTAGTTTGTATTACAGAGTAAATATTTTCCAGATAAGAAGTGATTTGGCTTACCACAAAAATGTACAGCGTTTTAAAATGTAGAAATCAGAAGCTTATTTTTACTACTTCTATGAAACAGTCACCTAGGAGAAAGCCATTTATGAATTGAGAGAGGGAGGTGGAGACTTTTTAGAAGTATATTCAGCCAATTTTGATTCTCTTAAATTATCTTAGGTATTTTTAAGCATTTTTTTTCAGTGGATTCATATTTCAGACAGTATTTCTGACAATCTATTTTATGCTTCATTGACCACAAGGTTTGAAATTCTAGTCCATATTGACACAGTAGTGCCAAATTTGTAGTGATAAATGGACAACTTTTTTATTTTAAATAGGTCTTTGGTGTTTAATTTGAGATCTGTAATTTTTTTTTCGGTTCATTACTCCTGCTATTTTTCTGTCTAGGAAAAAGTGATCAAAAGAGACAGAGGGATCAAGGTGGAATATTGCTTTAGACTTTTCATATAAAGAAAAAAAAGAAGAAATGGATTGTCCAAGGAAGGGTAAATGTACTCATACCACGTGTTCATTTTGCTTTAACAGAATAAATTTTATAATTTTCTGACTTTTTTTTTGTGACAACTGAAAGATCATAATTTTCATGGTGATAGTGTTTTTCTATCGCAACATTGCTACACTTGGGAATCTATTTAAAATGTGTAACCCATGATTCATAATTGGGTAGTATGCTTGCTAATGCTATTTTCATAAGCAAAGATCTTTTATTTAGTTCTACCATGAATTAAATTTCTTGAATTTCAACAGAGTGGTAGTGTTGCTAAATTATAACCTCCTATACTAAAAGCAATAATACCTCCTATCATTATTTAAGTGTGTTGTACTATGCAATTATAAGGAGGAGGAAGTTGAAGAGGAGATTAAGCACTGAGCAAATGCTTCTATTTTAGCATGTTCTCTATTATTCTTTATCCATTTTACAACAAACCACGTCTCCTCATAAATGGGCCCTGAATCCAAAGAGTTAGTCATGTTGTTTGCCTAATTCTACAGAAATTTACATTTTATATTACTCATGTAAGATTTTCCTGATCTCAGTCTTCAAAATTGTGTAGAATTTTTTTCATATTTTCCTCACCCTAAACCTCTCCTTATATCCTCATTTCAAAACTTAAATATTTGGATAAATTCTAACAAACAAAATCTTCTTATACTTGCCTACATAAAATCTTTCAGGCAGCCGTTGAATAATCTCAATACATTGTGTAAAATAGATGGTTTTGCTGATCAGTAGATACTTCAGGTGTATACTAAATCTTAGAGAATGAAATCTATGTAGTCTACACATACAAAGTGGTGTCACTTCCTTGAATAGGAGTTTGAAGTCTTCGGAGGACAATGAGTTTTAAATAAAAATAATAATAAAAAAAAATATTGATGAGAAACTTGTTAGCCAACTGTCTTGTCATGTAGCTGCTTCAGCTATTGTAGCCTGGATTTTTAAGATCTTTATATTATTGTATTTATTCATATTTTATATCTAAATAAAATATGGCTAATCAGAGAGGACACAGAGTGAGGTTACAGTATGTCAAGAGGGCAAAGAAGGGAGTTGCCTACCTGAGGCCAACGAATAGCTTGAGAGCGCTGAACAGTATTATGTTATATCTAAAGGCAATGCAGAAAAGTAACTGAACTTTAAACTGGAAAGAAAATGCTTGCTTCTGAAACTGGTGAGTGACAATTTAAACGCATACTTTGGTGAGGAATAGGACTAATTTTGCTTTTCCTTATTTATTTGGGTCTGTGGCTTGTATGCACTTATGTGTATTTCCCTGTGTATATTTTATGTTGTAAACTATTCAAATTCCTGGGTTTTTGTGTGTATAAACCTACGTGTGTTTATTTTCACAAGGAAAATCCATTTGGCATGTGTTTTTGTTTTCAGTTTTTCCAGGAAAACATGATAGTGCTCTATTTTTTTTGTTATGTTTAAGCTTCCTTTCACAGTGGTTTCAAAAATCTGATTGTTTCTAGAAATGCTAAACTGTTACGTTATAGTGCAAACAGAAGATCTTTTGGTTAAGAAAAGAGGAAATGTTTCAACTGGCACATATTTGTGTGTGTGTGTATATGTATATATACATATTCATATGTATGTATTCAATGTATGTATGCAGTCAATATATCACATTCATATATGTAAAGTACAGTTTTAGGTATATAATACTTATATAATGAATATGTGATAAATATAATACTTACCTCATGAACTGTGATAATAAAGATATGCTAAAACTTGAACGGAGATTTCAGAATGCCCAGGTGAATTTCTGTCTTTAAAATTCTGGTGGAAAAGCTACCATTTTACCATTTTCTTTTTTGTTACAATTTCAGTAAAGCTGTTTTCCATTAAAATGAAGAATAAGGGGAAAATAAAAGTAATTCAACACAAAACCTTCTCTTTGGGATTTTTTGACAGGGCTTACTGTTGGATTTCAGCAGGCTGTGCATTTGAGGAGATGTTGGTTTGTATTCTGAGGTGTGCTCACTGTGCTTACCACAGTAAGCTACTGAAATCATAAAATACTTCTAATACTGTTTAGACTTGAGATCACTTAACTCCCTGATTTGGTGGAACTTGGCCAACAAGTTAAAAAAATCACTGTACCTAGAAAAAACGTGATCTCATTAAGCGTAATTTCTTCAGAAATCAGGCCAAAGCAGTGTTAAAAGAAGACAAAAAGATACAGTGCTCATAATAAGGATATGTAGAAATATGTTTTTTAGATATTTAGATCAGTGTTTTTAAAGAGAACTAAGGCTTGGTATTTTGATCAGTGTTTTTAAAGAGAACTAAGGCTTTTTCTTGGGGTGGGAGTGGGGATTGATTACTGGCTGGTCTCATCTATAATTCATCAGTCTTCTCCTTCATTTATTTTGATACCTGTGAATTTGTAACATAGGTGATGACTCTTTAAAACAAAACGCTTCTCCTCCTCTTCTTTTTCTCACTGATTTTGTTTAACTTAAATTGTGTTGACAGAAAGGAGTTGGAAGGAAGGGAGTTTGGACAAATTTATCTCTGTCATAAGGAAAGTCACACTTGGGAAAGAGAAAAGGCAAGGAAGAGCTTGTAGTGTCTTAGCATGCATTAGAACTGTAATAGACAATTATCACAATTAAATAAAAAATTTTGGCTTCTAGGTAATGTGCCAGTTTTCAAAAACAAAGTATTCCTTGTTGCCTCTTACTTGAGAGAGATAAATCAAATTGCCTACTAAAACTGGGAAATGCTAAAGCACATCTTTTATTTATCATGCCATGTCCATCTATTTGTCTTTTCTCCTATTGAAAATGTAGGTTAGTCTGAGACTTAAAAGTGTTAATTTTCTACGCTCTCTCTTTACTTGAATGTCCTTTATTTTCATGTGCAGTCAAAGAAGCATGAGTATAAGCTTCCATGCTGTGCGTATAAATAACTCCTCTAGCAACTGGCAAGAATTAAAACATGGCATTAGCTGCGATAGCTGCATTAGCTGGAATGGTTTACCCAGGATACATTAACTAATAAACTTGTATCTATTTAAGAAAGATCTAATTAGGATACTTTTGTTACATAAACCAAACCACATTGTTTATTATAATAAAACGTACATAAAATAATGACTAGAACATCATCTATTTTATAATTTCATTCAAATGAGATGACTTAAAGGTAATTTCTATGTTTTAAGCATTTAGTTTCATGGCATTCCCTAGCAATTGACTGACTATAATGTCTCAAATGCTTGCCATTATTAAGAAACATTTAATGTAAGATTAGATCAGTCATAAATATTTTATAGGGAGAAAATATATCCTTTCAGGTGCTTTCCAATGTCTTTATGCCCGTAATTCTGTGCATCTGCATACAAATAAAAGGGATGCTCTATTAGCATATTGCACTCCCACCGCATCCTTCTGTTTTGGGTGAGTCAGTCTCAAAACACTCTGAAGATTGTTTCAACTTTGCTTCCAAAGTCAGCTAGGTACATTTTGGGAGGACTTGGCTTCTCTCTCCTTGCCACTGTCATCTCAGCAGCCCTTGGGGTCAAGTTATGGCTGTGCCCAGGCATCTGAAGGGCTGTCCTTGACCGTTCATAACATGCTTTGTGCCTGGCATTGGGAGGGACGGGTCCTGCAGCCTCCTTGTTTTAGCAGGCAGCAACTGGGAGACCACTATGACATATATGCCATGTTGGTTTCTTTCGTAATGAAAAATTGAAGTGTTATGATGTCTAAATGATGGTGTGGGGTTTTGAGGGGCTGTGGGTTGGAGGCGCTTTTGCTCAGTACCTTGAATCGCCTTTTGAACTGTATCACTGTTGATGGATCTGGTTTTCCTTCCCAGGGGAAGACAAGGTTTGCACCATGGTAGTCCCGTATGAATAAGGCAGATCAGTCTGCCTAAATCAAGCCAGTGAAGGGGAAAGTGGACAGGAGAAACTGAATTTCATTTTTACAGACTGTTATGGCAGGATTGCTACAAACATAAATATTGTAATTTCTAGACACACGGTTTAAGAAAAAAAAGTGAACCTTCTGAAGAAATGAGTCATATTCTACAGGGTTTTTCCCCTTCATCTTCTTTGCCTTTTGTAGTCAAGGAACTGCGTACCATCTGCTGCTGGTGCATTAGGCCCACATCCCTCCTGACTACTACCCTCATTTTTATGACCAGAACAGCAGTTCCCAAAGTTTCCCTCTCAGGGGCTCAGGACACATATCTGGGTTGCAATTCACCTGTGGCAGTCAAATATCCTGTGGGTTAGTGACCCCATTTGTAAGTACACCCTGTCTTACAGCATGTGGAACCTAACTGAGGATCTGCTGATGTGAACCATGTGCAGGAGTTGGACGTGAGCAGCAGCAGCAGCCTGGTGTGGAGCTTCCTGGAGAATGGTCGCAATTTTACAAAGAAATAGCACACCTCGGAAATGATGCTTGGTAAGATTAGTCTGCTGTGTGCTTTAGGGCTGTTCTTCGCTGTGGAAGTTTAATAAGCTTGAAGGAAGCATAGTGTCTGCTCTGCAGCCTGCCTGCTCCATTTATTCTCTTGCTATCTGAAGACAAAACAGTGCTGTGTGTATATTCTGTTGTGATCATACATTAAACAAATTTCTTTCAATGACTTAGCAACTAGTATTATTTCTATTCTAAAGAGAGGAGAATAGTATTTCACAGAACCATTTAAAACTGTTTAACCAAATGGAATTAACAATAATTTTTTTGAAAGGTTGTTTTCTAGTTTAGGTCTATCCTCTGTTTTCTGCAAAGTTTTGTGCCTCTATAAATTCTGTCAAGTCTGGTTTTGTTGACAGGCAATATTGTTCTTCATTTGGAATTTTGATTTGCTTCCTATGAGATTTCTTGATACACAGTACGAGCGCAGTTATAACTTAAGCTTGAAAAATCCCACCCTCCAAGTGCATGTAAGTGAAGATGCTATAAATCATCAGTGGGGATATTCCTGTATATATTGTTTTTTCCTAGGTTTGGAGGGGGCCCGTGCTGGTGGAAAAAATGTAAGTGAGAAGCTTCATGTTAGATTGGATCACTGAAATCTTCCTTGGAATTTGCCATTTTTCAATGTCCACAAAAATTAGGTGTAGAGATGTTAACTTCCTTGAACGTTTCATTACCTCTGTGATAACCTTAAAAATCTGTGTGAGCCACATGCTACCACATGGGTGCTAGGGCAGCAGCATTTCTTTTAACAACACAATTGTTAAGAAAGATAAGGGACTAAAATAATAAAAACTAAAAATATTTCTCTTCTTATGTAGAACATGGGATTCTTATGCTTTTAAAGTAATTTTAGCTGCATACTTTGCGACAACTTTTTTTCTTTAAATTTTATTTTCATTTAGCCATGGATTCCCCGTAGTCGTCTATACTAATGCAAGCAGCAGTCCCCATTCAATGCATAGAAGGCTATTATTAAGTTGTATATGTATGAATGGTGCCTTTGCTTTTTTTATTCTGCTTTTTTTGGCAAACAGGAATTGGAAAGAAAGAGAGAATGGGCTGGCAATATCCTTTCTTGCTGTTTAATGAAAAACTGTTACAAAGTCAACAGTATGACAGAATTTATTTCCTTTCAGCACATACAAAAGAAATACAAAGTTGTTTACAATACCACCATTTTACCATTTACTTCCCTTTTTTCACTACATGATAAACACAATATTTCTTATGTAAGAAGGCCATTTCTCTTCTTCGTACACCCTGCAAAAATAATAAAAACAATTAGTTCCTTGAGCACTTGTACTAATGAAATCTCTTCTACTGATTTGATCTTGTGGTTAATTTTACTTTGGAGCCTTAAAAAGATACAAAGATTGAACCTTTTAATAGGTTTTGTGCCTGAGCTCTTTCCCGTGGTGGCTTCTCTGGTGCCTACGTTCATGCCACAGCCTGTCCCTCTTCAGGGGTGTGTGTTGGAGGTCTCTCCTCTTCAGCAGAAGTCTCTTTTGACAATACCTATGGGAACAGTGTGTTTAACCCCTCCACCCCCAAGTTAAATATCAGCAAAACTAACAGTTCAGAAGGTGATTAATGAGTGGTAAGCAGGCTGACAGAGCAGATAGTATTAACTGCATAAACCTGTTTAGCTAGGAAACTGGGTTAAAAAAAGAACATAAAAAATAAATGTAACCTCTAATGCTTCCTTGTCCTGTGGTATAGGAGGTGGGAATCACTCACAGTAAGTTATAGTTCCAAGGAAAATGTATGCCATTATGATAAGTGTGATATAAATAGGTAGGTAGGCTGGCTTTCACTGCTGCCTATTACTAAGTCATTGTACCGCCCCAGAGTGCCTGTACTGTAGTGATTCGTAGAGAATTTCTTGTAATGAATGAGCAAAACTCTGGTGGAACTTGGAGATTGATAGTATAGCTTGTTTTAAATCACTCACTTATTTCTTCTAGTGATACAGTAAAAGCTGAAACTAAAGCAAGAGCAGAAGTCTCCTCCCCTTGTCCTTCAAATTATTTTGGAAAGAACACAACATTTGACTCTCATTTTATAAAGGTGTGGCGAGGCAGGTGTGTTCTCTCTGTTTGCAATCCCCATCTTAATTATTTAGAAAAACTGGGGAAATATCTGGATTTAGATGTTGTTTGAGCCAGAAGTTGGGCGTTAGCAGTCTCATCTGTGGTAATGCTTGTCTGCATCATGGTAGAAAAACAAATAAATTGGGAGAGCTCATAACTTTTGGATTAGTGTTTCTAATAACAGTAAATTTTTTTGACACTCTGAAGTCAGGAAATGAAAAAGTGAATGTTCTCATGGTAACACTAGCTCAGCTGCTTTACACAAATAGATTTTTTTTTAAACGTTTTTTGTAGATTTCTAATGCTTATTATATTACCATTTGTTTTGCTCTGCATAGAAGAAATTGCCTTTCTTGCAAGGTATACATTGCCTTCTGTACGCTGTCAATAGCTAAACAGCACTGATAGCAATGATTAAGGATGGGATGTACAGCTTGGCTAAGTTCAATTAGTAGACGTAGGTTTTCATTTCCTGAGTCTTGATTGTCGATGATATTGATGTAACCTTAATTTTAACTGTGTATATGTTCTGAAATGTAAATATAAAACAGCACATCCAAAAATGTCATCAAGCGTGAATGAAATGTGCTAGACTGTGTATCCCTCCAACGCAAAACACAAAAAGGAAATAAGAAGCTAAGTCATTCGATATCCTGTGTTTCACTTGGGTCTGCATCTCAGTCTTACCTTCCTCCCTTCCATCACACACAGCTCACCTACCTTTATCCCCCTATGCAACAATCTTTTTTTTATCACCCATAATTATTTGCCAACATACTTACTAGAAATTATAGAGCTGAAGTTTATAAATTTAAACTGTCACATAGTTGAACTATAGTCTGCCTATTTCTTCTCATGAGTTGTGCTGGCTAGTGCAGCTAGACAGTGAGATCATGTAGCAGGGCTTTTTAAAGTGCTTCTCTGGATTTTTCTGCACTTTTGAGGACTGAAGAGGTACCCTCAGCATTGAGTGTGCTGCCCTCTGCTGCTGCGTCTCCTCGTTGTAGCCTCTGTTCACAGTGAACATCCCTCACCCGGGCCAGGAACCTCAATGCAAGACCAGGGCTGGTGGAGGTGAGGTCAAGCCAGGACCAGCAGGTGAGGATCAGCAAAGGCATAGGTGTGCCTACCGTCTAGTGCAGGAAAGGTCCAAGGACCAGAGCTTAAATACAGCTCCCGAGCTGAGGGGCAGAGGCAGGTTTCTCACAGCTCTTTTCCCAGCAGCCGATCCAAGGTTACCCAGCGGCACCATTGTTGGAGGAAGCCTTGAGCACAGGCAGCTAAAGCCCAGGACAGGTCGGGGGAAAGGCTGCGGGGTGCCTCTGTATCTCACTCAGGGCTCTGACATAACCTATCTCTATAGAGTGTATCTATGTAAATAGAGTTTAATGGCTGTCTCTGCCTTCCCTGCTGATAAATGGTGTGAGAATGGGACCAGGACATGTGGAGTTGGCACAAGTGGGAAATTCTCCCAAAGAGTGTTTGACTCTGTCGGCCACCTTTGAAACCCATACAGTGAGACTTCTTATCATCAGCAGAGCAAGTGTGGATCTGAGGATTGCAGATCTGATGGCAATTCTGATCTTTGTAACTAATGCTGTCAGGAGAGAGAGGGCCTGACGTCTTACGTGGGATACTGGAAACTAGAGGTGAAGGAAAAACTGAGCTGGAGAAAAGTCAACTTCTGAGAATGGCTTAAGATTCTCAAGTCTTGTAATAGACTTACCGTAACTCTAAAACTTCCACTTGGATTTCAGAGGAAAACTTCCCATCCAGTATTTGACACTTTTGCTGTTCCCTGAAATAGTAAATTTTCTCTTCTTATCTTAACGGCAATAAACAGCCTTAAATATTTCACCTTTCTCTTGTCATCTGTTTTCTGTAGGAGTTGGGAAGCTGTGTTGTTTAACATATGAAGAGTGAATAATTAAGAGACCTTGCTTCCTTCCTCATGGATGTGAAGGCCAACAGTAGCTAGTCGATGAGGAGAAGACCTGCATTTGTTGGTTTTTCTTAAGCAATGCAAGAAAGAAAGGAGAGAGAAGTGTTTTTCTTCTTTGTTATCATTGGAAAAAGAATAGCAAATAGACTATGATGTAACATTATTAATATTGCTCATGGAAAAGGATATATTTCAACAAAGTAATTCCAGAGGATCAAAGAAGATTGGCTAATTGAAGGTCAGGCAGTTAAAAAATGTGCCCTCAGGACTCTCTTTGTCCTTCAAGTTCATCAGGTGGGATGGTTACTTTTGGTTCTTCTCAATATTAAGGCGGTCCATTTTATTTCCTAAAACTGAGTTAAAGATGGTGAATTTCCCTTTTTAAAGAGGATACCTTTTTTTAGCAAGAAAACAGACAAAATATTAGAAAAGAACAGGTCTAGAACTGTTATTTGGGTATCTTTCAGTCTGTGAGGAGGACCCCTGCGGTGTTGTATTCAGAGACATTTATTCACTGTCTTTTTATTCTTTTCTCAAAGTTCTAAATTCCAGTTGTCAAAACTTTCTCCTTTCAGATGTAGCAATGGAAAACTTTAAAGGCAAGGGAATAACCTTTGGCTTGAATTTAAATGCATGTCTCCAGGGATTATAAACTCAAATCAGACTACTTTCTACCCAACGGATTCTGCAGGTAATACAATAAAATTTAGAAATTCTTTTCAGAGTCAGCCTTGCCTGATCTCCTACCACACACATGCGGAGTAAGGGGAAAAAAGAAACCTCAGTACTCCAGACAAAGTTACAGCTCCTTGTGTTGATATTCCCTTGCATTAATCCTTCTTTTTCACCCTACATCAGCTTGCATGTCTTTCGCAGCTGGTACTCGTTTCCATCTTTCTCATACACCAAGTTACTCATAACTGTCTTGGTTTTGTGGTAAACACTTTAGCTACAGCTTTCCTTCCTTTGCTTTGGCGGGTGTGCTTTAGAACTCTTGAAGTGTTTTTCCATTTGAGAAGAGGAGGTCTCGGTCAAAACATAAACAAGTCATCCCAAATTGATGCTGCATGTCTATTTTATTGGCTGTGAATGCTCTGAGGAGCTGTAACGCTAGGGGTGTGTGTGTGTGTATATCTCTGTATGATAAAGATATATGTATATAGTCCTGGTTATGGCCTGCACACACGTGCGCATGCACGCATGCACACACACACACGATCTTCTCTGTGGGGGCCTCCTTAATTCATGAGGTGCAACTTTTCTCCCACACAAGAGGTTTCTGGAACCATGGCCTTTCATAAAGATCAGTCAACATTAAGGAATGCAGAGGCCGGTGTCCTCATACGCATTTATTACCATTTTAGTTTCAACAGTGTTGTGCATACGTTGTGTTCACCTCAAGAAAAGGACTTCTGTAGCATTGGCTGGTGTTAGATATCAGACAGAAGGTGGCCGTCACAGGTGATGTGCTCCTGTTCCTCAGAAAGGTAATGTTCTGGAAGAAGCTTTGCTCAGCCTTGCAGCTGCAGTGCCACAGCAGTCATGCAATACTTCCAAGGACTGGAATACTGTGGAGAGCACGTGTTAAAATGCTTATGGGAATAACATATAAATGTCACTTGCTGAAAGCAATTAATCAGTTCTTTTTACATATGCTGGAAAGGAGCAGGGTAAAACAGCAATTCAGCCCATTGTGGACAACATAACCATGACGTACTATTTTACAAACCAGAGAAGATCCAAGTCTTCCCCTGCGTCATGGTGTGCAGTATTTTTTTATCCAGCATGCACATTAAAAAGGAAAAGAAACAAAACAAAAAAATGCAAACCCTCAAGGTCAGTCAGTCCAAATAATGACAGGCAATACACATGCATTTTTATACGTAAACAGAAAAGGAGTGGGCAAGCTCTTTCTCATTATGCCAAATAGCAGTCTGGCTATGATTTAATGCATTTGAAATTAAGTCTGTCTCTTCAGCTGTACATTTTTACTAGGTCTGCAGAACAGACTGGCAGACAGCGTGAGCAGATGCTTCTGGTTGGATCAGGCATAGGAGGTGAAGGATAAGTTTGTTTGTGCTGGCTTTTCAGTCTGATATCATCCTTTGAATCTTCATGCAGGACAACAGCAGCAGCGAGCTTTAGGTGTTTTCAAGATGAGGTGTTGGACCAAATGAGTCTACTGGTGTATCATCGCAGGGAGTCTGTAAAGGCAGCTTCTGCAGATCTCTGCTTACTGCATAGGTAAAGAACAATTATGACTCTATGTGACTTTAATCTCTTTCTTCTTTCCATCTCCTCATGGCCCCTTAAAAAATGTTTAGAGAATTCTTGTCATTTTTTCACCCAGTCAGTATAACACCTGGTGCTTTTTGGATTTACAGTATGTGAAATCAACACTTTATTTCATAAGTAACCCAAAGAAAAGGAGATTGTGGTTTGGGGTTTTTTTCCTTCAGTAATGGAAGTAGTAGTAACCAACTTTCACCTCCTGCTGCCTTATGTGTGTGGGTGTTCCTGGACAGTTCTAGTGGTAAGATGTTCATCAATAGTCAAACCCATAAAGTCCCAGATCCCTATTCCTATCCCACAAGCAGACCCTGACTCTGATGATGATCTTTTCCTGAAGAGTATGGAAAACATATCTTGCAGCCAGCTGTTATGAACTGGCATCTATCTTACTACAATATATACCAATAAACAAGCGCCTCCAGAATGACATGAGATATGGTATAACCAAAAACATGTTTGGAATTATGGCTGAGTGTCATTGACTGAAAATATTAGAGGTATGATTTATTATTGTTGATGTATATAGCTCAATAGCTTAAATTTTTGCTTTAAAACAGAAAATAATCTACAATCTCTGAAAAGTGATTATACTTACTTAAAAATCAAAATGAATTGCATTTGATGGAAAGGAGCAAGGAGTTAAAGAAAAAACAAAAGAAGAGTTTAAAAACGCCCTTCTTGATAGTTATCTATATGCATGATTTTTCTTTGTTCCTCTTTTTTGTTCTTTTTTTTTTTCTTTCTACTTAGAAGCTTTGTTATTTGGAACTTTAGTTCTTCCTGCTTCTTTCATATCTTAGCTGCTCTTTCAGCAAGAGTTTATGGCCTGAAAGCCAATTGCCTTTTTCTTCTTTAATTATGGAAGCTGAAGGCCACTTTGTCTGCCCTGAGTGCTTAATTGAAGGAGGGCCATGCATGCTTTTTTGTTCCTGCCTAGCTTGCTAAGAGTGTGGTGCACTGCATAGAAAGGACAACAGATTCTTTGGTGATTTCTTTTTAACTGGCATCCTGGAGCAAAGGGGGAGCCAATAAGGAGATTATAGTACTCTGTCCCTTATTTAGGAAGGATTGTGATGGCCTAGTCTAGATTAAGTATATGTGGAACGTTCTTCAGTTTCCCTTTTACATTGGCAAAAGATATGAAAAGTACTCCCCCCTCTCCCCCCCGCCCCAAAGGAGGGCATTTAACATCTCCTGCATCTCTTTTTCTTTTCCTTACAAAAAGGGGAAAGGGTTTTTATTCACAAGGAAATCCCCTACTTTCTGCCCTTTCATCACTAAGTAATATTTTTCTCATGAATTTATTTTGAAAGAAATGTATGTATGGTCACTGCAAGCTGGCTGCTTGGCCTTTTACATGCCATCCCTATGAATGAACCAGAATGTGACTGAACAATAATTACCTCTATTTGAGTTCTAGTCTTTATTTGCCCTTGTTTGATGTATTTGCCCAATTTGATATCTGAGTCATTGTTTTATAAAAGGTATGTCTTTAAATAAAATTATTAAATACAGTGATAAGATTTCTAAGCAGAGAAATGTATTTGAATTGCTCTTATTTTATTTATGCTAAAATGACAATCGTACACTCCAGTTCTACCCTGAGATACTTGCTAAAATGGTAGTGGGATTGAGCTTGGCTCTGACTTTATAGAACATGCAAATCTTATGAACGAGTCATGAAGGGTGAACTGTCATATCAAAGCTTAATTATTGCGTAAGTTTATCCTTCAACCATTCTCCTCTGATCTTCTCATACCAAAAGTCAGATATTTCCTGTTGTGATACATTTTATTTTCCCAGGAACAAATCCAATGATGCCAAAGGAAGCTGTAGTTGCACTTTAGTGGCAGAATACAAAAAGGAATGTGATAATTAAGTTATGTTATGAATATTGGCTATAAATTATGTTGTCTCATGTAAGCACTTGGGGCTTCTGTCGTCTTTTTCTTTCTACTGCATCATTTTTTCACGTTATTGGAAGCTTGGCCGTGTGCAGAGATTTTCTTATCTAAGGATACCAGCTGTTTACTGGAGGTTGAAACTAGTTGTTCCTTTCTCAATCAATGTCTGTCACAGGGAGACAAAAATGTGTGTATGACTTACATGATTTGTTTTCATAATGACGAATGTAGGAAATTGATTATAAAAATAGAAACTAGGCTTTGAAAAGCAATTTGAAGATACGATGTAGATCTGTTATGATCATTTTGAGGCTACTGAGTATATTTCACTTACATAGTTAATCTTTTCAGTGTCTAGCAACAATGTTAATGTGGGAAGCCAATGTTGAGAGTAGGATGCATGCTTTGCTGATAGGCACCCAAATTATATGCTATTTAATGCATTATTTCCGTGGAATGAGTACATAGAATGCAAATGTAATATAAAGCTGAAGCATTAATCTTCTTCAGAATATACAAGTATCAGCATAGAAGTGCAGTAATCTCATTTAGGCTTTCTTCGAATAATGTTGAGAGAAGATTTTGAATCATTACTGGTTTAGAGGCGTGAGCAACAGTTTGAAAGTCAGGTTCTATCAGATTCAGACTAACCTTGAACCACATTTCAAATCCTTGAAATATCACAAAGTCTAGGCCAAAAGAAATCTTCCCTGTATCACGGGAATACTGTCTCAGTATGACCCAGACAGGGACTGCACTCTGTGTCATCCTATTCCTTCACTCCTTCCAGTGGTCAGTGTTGCTCCCTGTTACTCTATTAACTCTGACCAAAAAAAGGGGGCATCCTCTGTGTAGCTATTGAAGAACCCTCTACCTCCTGATAGCAACAAAATACTTGGTGTTTATTTTACAAACTCCATGAATGTGGCCTAGGCAGGCCAGTTATTTCAAATTCCCTCAAGGCTTTGATTATGTTTTCAGTACCCTGCTGCCTTCTTTGATAGGTCTTCCACCAAATGAGAAAACAGAGCAGGTGTCATTTAAAAAAAAAAGTGTATGAGAAAAGTAAAATTATCTTGGTCTTAAATTATGTTAATTTGCCTTTTAACATGCTAGAATTGTAAACTTTCAAGTTCTCTTGGTTCAGTATGGCCTTTATACAAGCTCGTCTGTGGTTATTTTACTCTCCTGACAAATGTAAGAGGGAGGCAAGAGAGACAGTGACAGCAGCCCTAAGGAGGTGGCACGTAGATTTTAGCATGATGCTTGCTTTCTGTGATTTGGTTTAATCGAAATCAGTATGGAAATACCTATGTTTCCGCTTTGAGCTTTATTAGCCCATGCAAAACTTTGCCATTTCATCTCTTTACTTTGCCTGGCACATTTAATAAATGTGGCAGCAACTCAACGAAGAAGGCATAATAAATGAGTCTTTCCGTATCTTTAGCAGAAGAAAGTGTAGATTATTAAAAAATCCAATTTTGTTTAGAAAAAAAACCAGACTATGCCTGTTTGATTCTAAATCCAAAGTATGTGTGAATAAATTGAAAGAAATACCACTTTACTTTAGCTGAGAAGACCAACAGAACATCTATAGAGTCTTTGCGGGTTAAGTCTCTTTCATTTTAAGAAGACCACAAGTCTTTGTCTGGTCTCTGCACTTCTCAGGTAATGCAATCTCAACTTTCAAGGCACTGTTTTGAGATACTTGGATACACACTGTGCAACTTGGGCATGTAAGACCTGAGATCTTTGTTGGGGTTTTTGTTTGTTTCCAATTCTAATAGTCCTGTTTTGCCAGGCTGAGTATAAGACTGGTTTGGGCGATGGGAGATGGGGGTGGCTGAAGGTAGTGTCAGAGATGATTGTTCATGTTTTCTTAAACACCAGTTCTTGCAATTCTTCTTCATAAAGATGCCTCCAAAACTTGTTGGAGAACTTAGCTAATCTTACTATGTTTAGCTTTGCGTGCAAGTGGAGATCTGGTTATGTATAAAAGAACTTAAACAGAGTTGTCATACTAACATTTAAATCTTTTCTTTCCAGCACAGCACCACTGTGGGTGTGTTACATAAATTGCCACAATGGAGTGTATTTCAGATCCTTCAGCTCAGAGGCCATCTGTCATTGAAAGTGGCACATTCACCTGCTCATCACTTCTGCAACAGTGTGTGCGCTAGACAGGGTACATCTAGATGAAGTTAACAACAGGAGCAGCTCTTCATACAGCTGAGTTTGGAAAGACTTAGTAATCAAGTCACTCTTTCAGATGGGAGCAAACACCACAAATAGATCGCTCTTTCTATCCAAGAGTACACCAAGTGCTTTCCGCCTTGCTTCAGAAAAAAGCAAACTAGTTCCCAGAGGGATATTTTTCTACTCAGTAGAATCCAGCATTGCCTCTGTGGGCACTTCTCTACCATGCCTGACCTGCAGGTAATCACAGAATTCTAATAAGAAAACTGTCCTCAAGTCCTTGGATAGATCTAGACAGGATTCAGCATTTTTATAATTATCAATATTTTTAATGGCTCCCCATTTCCCTTCCACCTTTGTATTTCCTTGAACTCCGAGGTAGTGGAAGTAAGCCAGGGCATGCTGTTGACCACTTCTCCTAATATTATTTCTCCGGAGAGTTTTTTGGCTTCAGAATGTGTTCACATTTCTGTATTTGTCTAACTTTTCCTTGTTCCATGTTTAATGCAAACTGTGTAAGTTGTTGAAGGAGGAACTTGACAGTGTAGATGTGTGCTGACAATTTGCTCAAAGAATTCCAGCTATGGGTCAGAGATTTTTCTTTCTAATCAGTGACAACATACATAACCTTTCTGTCTACTCTAAATGTTCTTGTCTGTAAAATGAGGTTTTACTTGCCTGCCTCACAGGCATGTTGAAGCTTAATTAGTGTAGATAATAAATGCTAAGTGTTATTTTAAAAGATCTATTGCATTCTAAAATGATCAAGTTTGGATCTTAATTCACAGCTTTATGGGGTAAGGTTCAGTATTGATTACCTTAGATTTTCACAAAGCCTCTCCTGAATTTAATAAGGGATTTAACAAAATAACTCTTGAAAACACTTATAATTTGTCTTAATAAAAAGCTAACTTGTACTTGCATAAAACTAGTGGAGCTTTGCACATAATCAGAGTTTTCTTGAATGACATGGTCTTTGAAATGCAAATGTTGTACAGGTCTTCCCCTTCTGAAGAATATATGCTTGTTATTGTATTAAAATATATGTAAAATGTTTCTTCAGATATTTTCTTAAATTATTTTCTTCAGGCTCCAGTATAAAGGAAGAACATAAAACTAGGAGCTTTGCACATAATCAGAGTTTTCTTGAATGACATGGTCTTTGAAATGCAAATGTTGTACAGGTCTTTTCCTTCTGAAGAATATATGCTTGTTATTGTATTAAAATATGTAAAATGTTTTTCTTCAGATATTTTCTTAAATTATTTTCTTCAGGCTCCAGTATAAAGGAAGAACATAATTTAAAATCACACTCATTTGGCATTCTTCTGACATTTCGTAAGTAAAAACAAATTACACAGTAAAAATGGATTCCAATTTTCTAGGGTGGGAGGTCAAAGAGTAAAATGTTGGGGTTTTGGGGTGCCTGGCTTTGTGCCTCATCATGTTTAATCAGATTGATATCAATCGTGAAAGACTGTAGGTCCGAGATCCCTTTCTCAGCATTCCTTGGAAGATGAGCATCGCAGTTCTTTGTTTTCTCTTCTTGTTTCAGACCCGCTGCAAAGAGATCACATTTTTTTAAAATCAGAGGTATTACTGGAAAATTCCATTAATAGAATTAAAAGATGTGTCATAGAAACAAGGAACAATATGTGTTCTGCAAAGTTTAGAGGACCCTGGGAGGAGCTTTCTTGACACCAGAAACTACAGATACTTTATGTCTGTTGTAAAGTTAGCCATGTCTCCGTGTGTGTGTGTGTGTTGCATGTGATTTTCCTGTTTCTCTAAATACTGTTCTTGTACTTCTTGAGGCCACTTCTTGCTATTATGGTATGTGATTAAAATTAACCTTACTTTAGTCAGGGATTCCGAGCAAGTTCCTGCCATGGATTCTTCTAATCTAAAGGTTGCCTAAAGCTCCAAAGTGAAAATGTGGTTGAAAGTGTCATTCTTTTGCTGCAATGTAAGCTTCTTCGGTAGTGTTAAAAATCATCTCTGTAGGACACAGAACATTCTTGGGGATCATGACAAGACTCTGGGATTCTCCCAGCAGCTAAGAATCATCATAAATCTTGTTTTACTCTCTGCTTTCATCGGTAGGAATATTTTTGACCTTGCCTGTGTAAATACACAGCAATATGTAGAAAACAATAAAATAAAAAAAACCCAGATCCCTTCATCTTAATCCCTCAAACATTCTTCTCAGCCATGAAAAAGGGCAGAGGAACAAATAACATGATAGGTATGAATCATACTGCTGGATGCCCTTTTAGAAAATGCTGAGGTGTTATTAAGGCAAGGGTTTAATGTGTGTATACTTGCTGATGTGCCAGAATCCATTGTTGTTGTTTTTAATGCATGCATTGTAGTAACTACAGATGGTTGCATTCACAGCTGTGGTAGATGCATGTACAGAAGTAGTCATGCATAAGCACGCTTCCATGCAACGTGCAAATAGATATGGCTTAAAAAGGATTTATATCTTGGTGATTAGTTGTTGATTTCCAATGATGGGAGGGTGCCCTTGTGCCCTGGTGCAGCTGTTAGGTACTCCAGTAATGGAATTCAGGTTAGTTGTCTTTTAGCAAAAATTTGCAATGTCTGAAAACAGTCTTTACAATGAATGGATAAAACATGTTTGAGGATTTTCTGTGTAGCACAGTTATGTCTCTCCATCTATTTGAAGGGAAAAATCTACGTGCAAATTTTCTACTGAACTGGCATAGGCAATTAGTTATGTCCTTGATTCAGAGCTGGCACTCTTCTAGATGCATCTGATGCTTTCATTCATTAAGGAAGATTTCCAGCAAACAGTTTTATATCTGCATATTTTAGCAAGTTGAGATGTCACTGAAAACAGCAATGAAGAACTTCTGTATTCTCTAACACTGGCCCAAATAAAGTGAGTGTTTAACTGTCCTTTAGGAGCTTAGAACTAGCTCCCAATGACTTGTCTGACACTTCAGGCTGCACCTCCTGTACTTTGGCAATTTCGTTTCTTGTTAGGAAGCAAATGACTTCTTAGATTCCACTTACTGTACAAGAGAAACATCTTTGTGATCTTAAAGATAATCTAAAAGGTTACTTTTTTTTTTTTCCAAATATGTATTTCAAGATCTCAGTGGAGAGCTTTGGCTGTTCTTTCTCAGAGAATGACTGATACCTTAGACAGGGAATTCCTGATGCTACGTTAAGTCACTGGCTTTGACACTGGCTGGTAGAAAATAGACTACTGACTTCTAGAACTGGTGGGTCAGTAAGTCAGGAGTGCGTTTGGACATGAGGAAATGGAATGAAGATGTGTCAGGGGAAGTTCAGATTGGACATTAGGAAAAGGTTCTTCACTGAGAGGATGGTTGGTCACTGGAACAGGCTCCCCAGGGAAGTGGTGACAGCACCAAGTCCGTCAGAGTTCAGGGAGCATCTGGACAATACTTTTAGTCATATAGTTTAGTTTTAGGTAGTCCTGCGAGGAGCAGGGAGTTGGAGTTGATGATCCTTATGGGTCCCTTCCAACTAAAGATATTCTATGATTCTATGATTTAAGACTGCAGAGTTTTTGGCTGATTGAACTAGGACTGTAAATTTTAAAATATTTTGTAGTTCATGTCTCATGGTAGGTTGCAGATTTTCAGTCTTTGAATAAGCAGACATCATGTAGAGGAGGATCTTGGGAAATCTAGAAAGTAGCCATTTTTTTTCCCCAGAAGGAAAAATTTAGAAAATGCTAGGTGAGTGAAACAAAGGACATTTCTTTTCTCTTTTAAAGGAGAATATGGTCCCTCACTATGTGTCCAGGAATGACACTAGAAGAGTATTTTTCATTTCTTTTGTGGGGTAGTTTGCAGGGTGATATGGGGAAACCAATAATTATATAATCTGTTTCTTTGGCTACCTAGTTTGTTTCCCCCTCCCTTTCCCCCCTACTCTGGAGAATGAGAAGGGTCTTGTTGCTGAAGAACAGTTGAGGAAGGAGAATTCTCTTTAGAGGTTTTTTTTTACACTACATATTTTAATGCATAACCACGAGGTCTAAAAGTATTAGCCTCTTCTGCCTAAGCTAAAAGACAAACAGTGTCTGCGTGAGGTCTACCTGTGGAGTGTGGAGGGGGAACAACTGTCACACTCTGAGCTTGACCTATTTTTCTTATTTGATGAAGAGAATGAGTGAATGTCCTGGACGCCCGTCAGCTGCATGACTGAAGAAACATTTATACTAAAGAGATTTAACTAAAAATATATAGCAACAAATATTTACTTCCTTTAGTCAGCACATTCCTGCTGTATTTAAGAGTTTTCTCCAAGGAGAATATGCAGAGCCATTTGTAAAGGAGCATGAAATTCTTTTTTAACTTAGACTGTTAGTCAACTCTTCATTTCAAATGCCCTGTTTAGTCCCTAATGGTTAAAAAAGTACTTAGTTGTGTTTTCCTTCTATAAAAATAATTTCCTGAGGGTTCCCTGGCTTAGAGAAAGACAGTAGATAAATTCAGCAGTCTTATACAACCCCCAGAACATCAGTTGCCTTGTGAATCTTGCAGGAACCATTTGAACATCTTATATATGTAAACTTTGGAAAGAAAGTCCTGTGAGAACATGATTTAGTGTTCTTAGGTAGGGTGAAACTGGCTTCAATGATTTTTGTATTGTAAAAGACAGATTTCTCATCCGTCCTCTTCTAGGACAAAACCTTTTCTTTTTTTTTGTATTGATGAGTTATTTTTAAACAACAACGTTTTCCCCTTGTTGCATAGAAACTCTCCTAGAGTGATTCAGCTTTGTGTTGAGATATGTGTGCATGCAGGTTTTTAAAATAACCGTAAAGTTTAAAAAAGGGAGTGTAAAAAGTCATAATCATATCGGAAAGTTAGGGTTCTAATCACTAACGTTTAGCATGGGTTGTTTTTTTTTTTTTACCAGTGCATGAAAAATCTGCACAAAGACAATATTTATCATCATAAGTCAGATGACGTTGATTACTTGAATATAGTGCTTAATTGGCTCATCAAATGACCCTTCAGATGGCTGTGGTGGAAAATAGGTACGAAGAGTAGGTGCCGATTCTGTCAGGTTTGCTACGAGTGACAGTTTGGTGGCTGCTTACCGAGGGGTAACAGGACCTTTGGGAGCTCAGCTAGCCCACCCTCTTGTTCCAGGGCAGCATCAGCTGTACCTGCATCATTCCCAAAACTGCTGCATCTGTCTGTATCGATTTTGGCCAGGACAGCTTGTGGAGTATGTCAGTAATCAACGTAATCTTAATAACTGTCTGCTTTTTATTTTAAATCTCTATTGGTAATCGATTTACATTTAGTCCTTCACTTAGACCATGCTGCAAACTTTTTCTTCCAATAAAGTTTATTGACAGTAAGTATTAACATAATTTATGCTCACAGTTAGTGCCTCTTTAGTGGATGTGAATGCCTAACGGTTGAATTTAATATCCCGACAGCAAAAGTCAGTTGTATAATTCTTCTCATAAATAGATGACAAAAAAATAGGGAGTTTGATAGTTTTCCATAGATAATCTGTTTGGAAATAAATAATTCTTTGTCATAAATACATCCAAAAGAAAGTTGCCTGATTTTTCTCTTTTTTGTAAATTAAAATATCTGTTTAACTGTACTGTATTCTGTAGGTTTTCAAAATATTTGTCTCTGTGAATTTTGCATTAACTTTGCCAATTTTGTATGAAAATAAGGAATCTCATTATTTTTATAGTCACCTGCAAAATTTCCAGCTCTCAGGGTTTTTGTAATGTATTTATCACTACATGATATGAATTCAGGCTTTTTAATAAGTTAGACCGTCTCTGACTTAAAAGAATAGAAACTCTCATGAGAGTGGAGCAACTGGCTAGGGTTAACCACGCACCCACTTTCTATTAAGCTGGTTGGAAGAGGGGTAGGGAAATACTATGCTTGCATTCTGCAATCTAAAGACTACATTTTTAAAAGCATGATAACTGAATAAAGAAGTGTTTACTTGGCTGAGTTCTGTTTTGTTGAGGAGATGACGGTCTCATTTGTTTAGCAAGGGGTTAAACAGAAACTAATCCTTTAGGCTTACTTTGAAAGGTGGTTATCTTTCCAGCAAGAGAGAGCATTGTTTGCTTTGCCAGAAACAGTGTAATTGTTCCTTAAACCATATTCTCTAAAAGAATAAACTTATTAGAAAGAGGAAAAATATCATTGGCATAAGCATTGTCTTTAAAAGATTCAAAAAATTAATGAAAGTGCTTTCATTTATATCTAACGAGCATAGGCATTTTGCATGATGTAAGCTGCATTAAAGCTTTTTGTGAAGAGATTATTTTTTGTGTGACGAGTGCTCTAATAGAAGTATCGTAAGTTATGGGAATCGGAACAGTAGTATGGTTGGGTCAAGTTAATTACATTTATTCAGATGAAATACTTTTCTACTGTACTCTTCAGGACAAGCAGAGGAAATACCGAAACCTTTTTTAGCCAGCATTTATCTATTTCAATTATTCTTGACAGTGTGTGTTGCATGTGTGCTTTAGCTACAGTGCCTTTATATCGACAGTTGGTAGCACAAGCCTTTTAAAGCACAAAGGGTAGCAGTACTTCAGCCAATCTGTGATAAAGGGAAAAAATGAAATCACTATGGAAACTGCAGGAAGAATCTAAAAGCTTTCTTTATAAAGTAAACGTCTGATGTTTGTGACTGCGGGGGCAAAAAATTCATAAATCTGTACGATGCTATCATTTCTGATTTGTTATCGCAGCAAATGCCAAGTCTAAGCAGTCTGACCTTAGCCTTATTAAGTGCTTTCTTTTCAGATACAGTTATTATTCGACAATAGAGAGACTGCAGTGCTGCAAGGGGGAAAACTAATATATTTAAAATGTGTGTGTGTTTGTGTGTCTGTGTGCGCCTGTGTGCGTGTATATATATAACTATCCGTCTTTTTTTCCCTGTGAAGCTTATGGAGTTGGGAACACTGAATGTGGGAACTCGGGGACCTCTATTCCGAGCACAATTGAGAAAACTATGTTTCGTCCCATTGCATGCGCCTGTCTTTGATCTCAAATTGAAAATCTCTGAGCCTCTTCCTCCAATCCAAAAGCAAATAAATACTGAGAGAAAGAAACCTCTCTCCTCTCAGCACATAGGGCCTCCATGACTGAAAAATGAAGGTGACTGTAAGAGCTCTGATGAACCTGTTTGGACAACAGACAGCAACAAATACCTGTCTCGGTGGAGGAGTTTAAGAGCACTGCAGAGATCCTCAGACAGTACAGAATATCTTGGCTCACACGGGCCACTCTATCTCAAAACAATACCAGCCAAGCTCCTCCGTACCTACAACTGAAGAGCTGCTGGAACAGGAGGACAGTAACTATCACAGCTTTTAAATTTGAATCTCCTTGTCTTATTTGAAAAAAAAAAAAAAAAAAAAAAAAAAAACAAACAAAAAAAAGAAAAGGACATGAATTCTAAGCAAGAAGCAAGACGCTCCTTGTCTTATTTAAAAAAAAAAAAACAAACAAAAGAGAGAAAAAAGAAAAGGACATGAATTCTAAGCAAGATGAGATATCTGGTAAGTATTTTTATTGCATTTGTTTGCTTTAGCTTGAAGATTATTTTTACTCATAAGTATCTGCTATAAACAAGATTAGGGCTTGAATGAGTGGGGTTTTTGTTAATTTTTTTAATTATGGAAAAATTTAATGCATATTTTTTGCATTTCCAACTTTGATAGCTTTTAGATTTCTTTGTTTTGTTGCTCTGCTGTAAGTAGTTTATAAGCTTTGCAAGTTTGATGTTTCAAGACGCTCAAAAGAGCACTGTTGTTCCTAGGCTCTTTGAATATAAACATGCCCAGTAGTAATACATATTATTGTATATTATAAATGTACACAACAACAGGCTTTAATTTTTGTTTTAGTATGGCAGTTTTAAAATATACTGTTAATGACCCAAGCCAGGCAAGTACTTTCCAGCTAAGTGTTTCAAGCCCTCAAAACGGTGTGAATGTTTTAACTCTTATTGAAGAAGTTTATATATGAAAATTTAATCTGTGACAGATGACAGCACGAAATTATTTGGCTATAAATGTGAGAGGCCAGAAGAATTCTTGATTATATTCAGATTTCATGGTACATTGGTGAATGCTAGTATAGAGTGTGCTTATGTTATTAAGTAAAGATTTCAGGTGGTTAACAGTAAAACAGAGACAATACAATTCTTGCAAAAGCAGGTAATATATATAAATATAAATCCTAAAAAAGAAGTTTGACATATTGGCTTCATTGCAGCTTTTTATACATATAATGAAAACCAATTATCTGTTGTGAAAATTTGACTTTGTGGAATGGAATTAAATTGCTTTTTAAAGGCTTCCTTAAACAGCACTAGCTGGAGGGAAGTCCAATAACATTTTTAGCTCTGAATTGTAATGACTTTGCTACATTAATAAATCATGTTGTATTCTGACTTTTATCAAAAGATTCCAGGGAAGAAAACTATGCACAGCAGGTTGAAGCTACAGGGGCAGTCCTGACTGGTTTTTCTCCATCCAGCTACTTTACTTATGGCCCTTCGAAACCAGCAATTCCTGTGGATCAGCGCTTAAAGCGGTAGGTCCAAATCCATCTAAGCTGATGAAAACAATTGATAAATATAAATTCCTGCTAACAAGTGAATTGTCAAACTGGAATATCTGTAATGTAGTCTGGTTACTTAAACCACTGTGATTTAGGAACCACGGTGAAAATTTCCATTCATGTTCATCACATTTGGGGTGTGTGTGTTGTTTTGGGGGGTTGGGGATTTTTTTGTGTTTTTTTTTTTGTTGGTTTTTTTTTAATAAGGAAATATCTTGTTCTATTTATTCTATTTATCTCTTGTTATGGAACTGGGTACAAGATTGATTTAGAAAGTAAACTTTTTGAAAAGAGATGGTTTAATTTACTCAACAATGTGTGAATGTGCCCTGTTGCTGTAATTCATGCATTACCAGTTAGCTAGGTAAGTGTTTGGGCTCACTGTTGAATGGAGGGAGGTTTTGTAAAGTATGTATTTGGGATTCAGAATCTGAAACCTCACAAAAAGAAAGGCATTTATTTGAACAGTGGTTTGGTCTGCTGATGTTAGCTCTAAAGTAATCAGGGGAGGAAAAAAAAGATACTGTCAACTGCTACTCATTTTTCCCAACAGATCACGTATCAAAAGTGTAATCTGTAAGAGGAACATGAACTGGTGAAATGTACCTCTGATGCTGGTTTCCTATGTTGTTATGTAGAATGTTTGTAATTATCTTGCTGAGTCGTAATCCCTGACATTTGCTTTCACAAAGCATCTAGTGGAGAATGCAATACCCTAATTATGTTTCTGTGAAAGAGTTGAGGGGGAGGAAAAGTTGTGCTCTTCAGCACAGCATTTTAAAGAAAAGCTATTTATTATTTTTACTCATAAGTATCTGCTATAAACAAGATTAGGGCTTGAATGAGTGGGGTTTTTGTTAATTTTTTTAATTATGGAAAAATTTAATGCATATTTTTTGCATTTCCAACTTTGATAGCTTTTAGATTTCTTTGTTTTGTTGCTCTGCTGTAAGTAGTTTATAAGCTTTGCAAGTTTGATGTTTCAAGACGCTCAAAAGAGCACTGTTGTTCCTAGGCTCTTTGAATATAAACATGCCCAGTAGTAATACATATTATTGTATATTATAAATGTACACAACAACAGGCTTTAATTTTTGTTTTAGTATGGCAGTTTTAAAATATACTGATAATGACCCAAGCCAGGCAAGTACTTTCCAGCTAAGTGTTTCAAGCCCTCAAAACGGTGTGAATGTTTTAACTCTTATTGAAGAAGTTTATATATGAAAATTTAATCTGTGACAGATGACAGCACGAAATTATTTGGCTATAAATGTGAGAGGCCAGAAGAATTCTTGATTATATTCAGATTTCATGGTACATTGGTGAATGCTAGTATAGAGTGTGCTTATGTTATTAAGTAAAGATTTCAGGTTAACAGTAGCAAAACAGAGACAATACAATTCTTGCAAAAGCAGGTAATATATATAAATATAAATCCTAAAAAAGATATAGTTTGACATATTGGCTTCATTGCAGCTTTTTATACATATAATGAAAACCAATTATCTGTGGAGAAAATTTGACTTTGTGGAATGGAATTAAATTGCTTTTTAAAGGCTTCCTTAAACAGCACTAGCTGGAGGGAAGTCCAATAACATTTTTAGCTCTGAATTGTAATGACTTTGCTACATTAATAAATCATGTTGTATTCTGACTTTTATCAAAAGATTCCAGGGAAGAAAACTATGCACAGCAGGTTGAAGCTACAGGGGCAGTCCTGACTGGTTTTTCTCCATCCAGCTACTTTACTTATGGCCCTTCGAAACCAGCAATTCCTGTGGATCAGCGCTTAAAGCGGTAGGTCCAAATCCATCTAAGCTGATGAAAACAATTGATAAATATAAATTCCTGCTAACAAGTGAATTGTCAAACTGGAATATCTGTAATGTAGTCTGGTTACTTAAACCACTGTGATTTAGGAACCACGGTGAAAATTTCCATTCATGTTCATCACATTTGGGGTGTGTGTGTTGTTTTGGGGGGTTGGGGATTTTTTTGTGGTTTTTTTTTTTGTTGTTGTTTTTTTAATAAGGAAATATCTTGTTCTATTTATTCTATTTATCTCTTGTTATGGAACTGGGTACAAGATTGATTTAGAAAGTAAACTTTTTGAAAAGAGATGGTTTAATTTACTCAACAATGTGTGAATGTGCCCTGTTGCTGTAATTCATGCATTACCAGTTAGCTAGGTAAGTGTTTGGGCTCACTGTTGAATGGAGGGAGGTTTTGTAAAGTATGTATTTGGGATTCAGAATCTGAAACCTCACAAAAAGAAAGGCATTTATTTGAACAGTGGTTTGGTCTGCTGATGTTAGCTCTAAAGTAATCAGGGGAGGAAAAAAAAGATACTGTCAACTGCTACTCATTTTTCCCAACAGATCACGTATCAAAAGTGTAATCTGTAAGAGGAACATGAACTGGTGAAATGTACCTCTGATGCTGGTTTCCTATGTTGTTATGTAGAATGTTTGTAATTATCTTGCTGAGTCGTAATCCCTGACATTTGCTTTCACAAAGCATCTAGTGGAGAATGCAATACCCTAATTATGTTTCTGTGAAAGAGTTGAGGGGGAGGAAAAGTTGTGCTCTTCAGCACAGCATTTTAAAGAAAAGCTATTT
>NW_008796109.1:1321892-1325113 GCF_000699145.1 Aptenodytes forsteri
TGCTGTACTGGCATACATCCTAAGCAAAACAGGCACTGGCTCCAGTCTAAATATTTTTATATCTTTATGTTTGCTATCTTATGTTTTTAAGTGTTTTCTGCAATAAATAAAGCCTAGTTACCACATTTTAAATAACTATATTTTGTATCAAAAAAAAAAAAAAAAAAAAAATTATATAGGGAGCTAGCCACAAACAGTGTGAAGTTGTAAAACTGATTTTTGATCATGGGGAGAGCTCACTTTTTATAGATAGGTTTGTCTACAAACTGAGGCAAAAGGTTAATTGAGGTTACATGCTCAAATACATTATGTGTATTTCACCCCTATAACACAGTCAGTTACTGAAACACTGCTTTTTTTATATCTGGTATAAATAATTTCTAAATACAAAGCTATTTACTAAAGAATCATTAAAATGGAATCTCCGAAGGAAAATGGATACGTGATACCGGTATGTGGCTTTGTTCACCGAAGTGGGGCTGTGTGGGTTAGCTGAAAGAAATGACTCCAGCAGTCTGTTCTCAAGCAAAACGCTCAGGCGCAGGATTATTGTACAGGACATACCTGGCTTTCTTTACGCTCTCCTTTTGGGAAATCGGTTCAAACTGTTCAAATATCCTACGGTACGTGAGACTAGATATGCAATGTTGTGCCCATCATGTCTGCTTTTATTAAATGAGCTGTACAATTGAAAAAAAAAAAAAAAAAGAAGGAAAAAAAGCCTTGCTTTTCTTCCACCTTAAGCAGCACCCTTTCCCTCCCCCCTCTGTGCTTGTGTGGTTTTTGTTATTTAAAAAAAAAAAGAAAAAAGAAAAAAATTAGCACCAATCAGTATAAACAAACATCACCCTTTACATAAATCCCGTAATTTGTACTTTATAGCAAGGCATCTGTTACCGGTGAGTTGTGGTAGACTTGACTGGGAAGAGCGGCCATCTTCCTGCTCAAAGGCGACCTCCAGAGAGTGCAGGAAGTCTTTGGGCAGAATGCTTCTCTCCACTCTTGTCTCAAAACCTGAAGAAAGTTGTTTCCCTCACGGATGCAGGCTGGGGATTGCTCCAATAAAGCAGGGGGGGTTTCTGAGGAGGAGGTCACGCCTTCATAGCACCGATTTCTCCGTGTTCCTGCGAGGTGCCCAGCTCTGACATGAGCTCGCTGCAGAAAGTTTTCCTTTTCATTCTCCCATAAACTCGTGTTTTTTAATGCTGTGTTGCTTTTGAATGCCATGTGCATTTGTGTAGATACCAAGGCAGCAGCTGATGAGGACGTACTGGGATAACTCAGTGCTGGAAGACATGTGGGAGGCTCAGTTCAGGGTGAAATATCCCAGGATATTACACTGAGTGAGGCCTAACCAGAGGTTGAAATCAAATATGACCGTGCTCAGGAGCTTGTCACGTGGTGCTGTGCTTCGGACCACTTTTTTCCCAGCGCAGTATCACTGGTCTCCATATTGCTGCTGCGTAGGGTAGGCATGTACTCCACTGCCTTTTGGCATTAGGGCTTCGTAGCAGATTCTCACCTGCAAGGGGCTGGCACAGCTCCTCCACACTCTACACCAGCATCAGAAGATCTGCCTGGCATGTATTTCCCCAGCAATTTTTAATTACATTTTTGGTTTTAGTGGCAACAGTTTGTTACCAGTTTCCTCAAAACACAAAGGAAACCAGTGAAGAATGCTTCAGAATTTGTAATAAATTAATCTTCTTATCTAAGAGCACTATTAGTTCATAAATATATTCATAATTGAAAGCTTTTTTCCTTTCTTACATAAGCTGGTGATAAAAAGTACGGTCCAATGGATGTCTGTCCTTAAGGACTGATATTCCAGTTGACATGAACGAGATACTCTGGAATTAAAGAGCAACAGGGTTTGTGAATGCAGAGTCCTGGTTCTTTAAAACGCATTGGGTAGTCTAGAGGTATTCTGCCACACAGGGTGCGTTACACTGAATAACACCGATTTGCTTTCCCGTTTGTCTGCTTGTTTCCTTGCTGCATTGGAAGAATTTTGAAAGGCACTGGACGCCTGGCGTTTTTGTAGGAGTGTAATAAAATTCTCAAACATGCAGAAAAGATTGCTTTGAACACTATAATGTGACCATTGGCAACTTTAAAAAATAAATCACATGCATGTGATGACAGTAACGTCATTTTGAAGTTACTGATAAAATTATTATTTGTGTAATGGGTAGGGAGGCTTCTCAGAGGTGATAGGTTCTGCCAGGTTAAAATAGTGGTTTTCACGTCATGTCTCTAATTTGCACTTGTGTTAGCAGTCTGAATATTAAAAAAAAAACCTCTGCATTTTATAAATATGATTTTATTGCCATGTGAAAAGTCGTCTTGTACTCTCCAACCCTTACACCTTAAAATTGCCTTAAAACAATCCGACCGACCAACCCACCCACCCAAAAGCAAGTATACCCACATACGCATCCTACTGCAACCTGCTTGAAATGAAGTTAAGACTGGCTTAAACAGGAGAAAGGAAAAAAAGTGTTTTAAAGCTGACGTATACACCTGGGCTGAACTTATACAATATTTATACAGAATGCAGAATCATTAGCTTTTCATATAATAAAGCATTACTTCCTAAAAGTCAAACACAGAGTATAAATGTCAGGATATTTTCTCTAACAGCTTCATTGACTCTGTCTTTGTGAATAAATTCTTAAGCTCCATGTCATATAAAATAAAAAAACCACCTTTTTGTGCAAGTAAAATCTCCTTATCAAAATATAAAACTGCTGCAAGACTGAAATGAGTATCTGCTTCTTCTTATGCCAACTAATTAGCTAACTATCTACTTGCTCTAGCACAGTTTTCTGTCTGAGATGCTAACTTCATTTCCAGTCAATGCTGAAAACTGATTTCTGGTGGAAAAACTGCTGAAGCATTTGCACTAAATTGCTGTCTTTCTTAATAACTGGAATATTTGAGCAAAGATGCATGTTATCTATTCAAACTGTTTTATTTCCCCGTGAACTATGAGAGAGGAAGGAAGAACAGGAGTTATTTACCTTACAGAATTGGAATCCTGTTTTATGCAGAAGTGTGCTATTGCTGTGTTGTCCAACACCAGACTAGATGAGATTTCAAAATTAAAATCAATACTTCTGAATTTGCATAGGGTTACTGCCTATGTATGTGAAACCTGAAACATTTTTCTTAACAAAACCAGAACAATTTACCGATATCTTCCCCCCCCCCTCCCCTGC
>NW_008796109.1:1325897-1395483 GCF_000699145.1 Aptenodytes forsteri
GTCATTTTGAAGTTACTGATAAAATTATTATTTGTGTAATGGGTAGGGAGGCTTCTCAGAGGTGATAGGTTCTGCCAGGTTAAAATAGTGGTTTTCACGTCATGTCTCTAATTTGCACTTGTGTTAGCAGTCTGAATATTAAAAAAAAAACCTCTGCATTTTATAAATATGATTTTATTGCCATGTGAAAAGTCGTCTTGTACTCTCCAACCCTTACACCTTAAAATTGCCTTAAAACAATCCGACCGACCAACCCACCCACCCAAAAGCAAGTATACCCACATACGCATCCTACTGCAACCTGCTTGAAATGAAGTTAAGACTGGCTTAAACAGGAGAAAGGAAAAAAAGTGTTTTAAAGCTGATGTATACACCTGGGCTGAACTTATACAATATTTATACAGAATGCAGAATCATTAGCTTTTCATATAATAAAGCATTACTTCCTAAAAGTCAAACACAGAGTATAAATGTCAGGATATTTTCTCTAACAGCTTCATTGACTCTGTCTTTGTGAATAAATTCTTAAGCTCCATGTCATATAAAATAAAAAAACCACCTTTTTGTGCAAGTAAAATCTCCTTATCAAAATATAAAACTGCTGCAAGACTGAAATGAGTATCTGCTTCTTCTTATGCCAACTAATTAGCTAACTATCTACTTGCTCTAGCACAGTTTTCTGTCAGAGATGCTAACTTCATTTCCAGTCAATGCTGAAAACTGATTTCTGGTGGAAAAACTGCTGAAGCATTTGCACTAAATTGCTGTCTTTCTTAATAACTGGAATATTTGAGCAAAGATGCATGTTATCTATTCAAACTGTTTTATTTCCCCGTGAACTATGAGAGAGGAAGGAAGAACAGGAGTTATTTACCTTACAGAATTGGAATCCTGTTTTATGCAGAAGTGTGCTATTGCTGTGTTGTCCAACACCAGACTAGATGAGATTTCAAAATTAAAATCAATACTTCTGAATTTGCATAGGGTTACTGCCTATGTATGTGAAACCTGAAACATTTTTCTTAACAAAACCAGAACAATTTACCGATATCTTCCCCCCCCCCTTCCCTGCCCCTCCCTCTCCAGAGCAAAAGGAGATCTTTTTACAAAGTAAAGCGCTAGTAAATAAAGAGTTAAACTGAAGGCAGGCTCACTGGTTTGTTGAGATCTGTCAGGGTCTGAGTGGCTGGCTACATATCTGTCTCAGGAACAATAGCTACCTGTATTCTGCACGGACTGCTGGGCAGGCACTAGCAATCTGGAGAAGGTCTGCCTCTGTTAGAGGCTTTATAGTAGGAATCCCTAATGACAGCCCTACTTCTCATTGGGGGGTGGGGGGGTGGGAGAAATCTTGTCTACTGTGTTGATGGGGTGGGGGGGGTGGGAGAAATCTTGTCTACTGTGTTGATGAGGGACAGAGCTTTGATCATTTTCGTTCAGCCTTGACTTGGCCTGAGGTTTAGGTTCCCAGTCCTGAAGTCAGCAGGCTCTCTTTTCTCACGCACGCACACACACACTCACACACTCTCTCTCTCTCTCTCTCTCTCACACACACACACACACACACTCGCAGCGGGTCACACACACTCCTTTGCTGGTCTGTGCAGGCAGTTTAGTGTCACGGCTGTAACTGAGGCACAGAGCAATAAACATAGCAGAACCAATCTCCATGGTGGCAAGAGGGGGCACTGGAGGTGACAACAATGGAGAAGGATTTTTCTTCTGACAAGTTTTAGGTAAGAGAGAATATTTATACCCTCAGCCAAGTATTTTATAGCCTTCTAAATAAGTTAGAAATTGTTAGGTTGCAAACGTGCCTTGTTATAGAAATATTTTAGTTTACTGCCGTATCCAGGCTGTTACTAGCTTTTAAACCTGTAATTGCCATGCTTTGTGTTACGAGACTGCAGAAAGCAGGCAGGGTTTTTCCGTGGAAGTGGTGGCTACTATAGTTACGTTCTCAAAAATGAAACATTTCTAACATTTGCATTTTTAAAAGTAACGATGAAGCTTCATTTTGGCTATGTTAAAATTATGCTTAGCTATAATAAATGTCCATATCCGATAAAATGTTGTGTAGCTGATAGCACACATGCAATATTAAAACAGTGCTCCCTCAACCCTAATTTGTAATTATTTTTACACCCTTAACTGCGCTGGGGTCAGAGAGTTTTAAAAATTAATGAGGTTCCCTGCTGAGTTCAAATAGTATAATCTACATGAGTTGTTGCTGCAGAGGGCTGAAATTATTTCGGCATATTTTTAATGTAGGTGTAGAATTTTTGTTTCAGTATATTGCTTTCAAACACTTTCCTTTAAATGTCAGTTTATACAACCTGCAGTAAGAAGGGAATGACGATCCATTTTTAATAATGACAAATCGAGTGTGGGAAATACAGGGCATACAGTGACAACGCAATGCAAACATTTGCTGGATGTGTTTTCTGATTTCATGTGTTAGATCTGTGTTAGATTCCTGCAGCTGTGATCAGCTTCACCTATTTACAAATAACTACTGCTCTAGGGAGAGGAAGAACAGCAATACATAATGCTTTGTGTAAGAACGGAGTAATAGGTTACCAATGTGTTTGGAATGTTAAAAAGAATTGTTGGAGTACTTGAAAATATATATAAAAGAGAATAGCAACAGTGCAAAAAGAGGCAGTAAAAATGAAATAATGTCCTATCCCTTTTCCTGGAAACGCTAGACAGATAGTATCGTCAGCGCTCCTGGAAAGTCGAATTTGCTGAATATCCTCAAATGGAAGGACTGGAAAGGAAAGGGGGAGGGAGCTGTTTACTATGAAATTTCCATATTGAAATAATGACAAAGTTTCATACCACAAGATTTAAGGCATTCTTTATTATTTATAATAAAACTACAGTGCATTATGTTTAAATGGTAACCATTTTAAAGCTGAGTGTAGTGTAATCAGCGCTAAAGACACGTTATACTTGGTCTTCCATTTGCAAGACCCACTCTGAGCTTCCTGTGATATATTGTTATGTAAATACGGTGCAGCAAAGGAAAGCAGCACTATGGAGATTCGATTTACTTTGAAAGTTGTTCATTATGGAAGGGATGAATGTTATTTATTTGATGTGAATCAAAGGCTAGAAATGACTTTTTCACTGTGAAGTCTATTGTGATGGGTGCAGCGTGATCTAATCTTTTTAATTTTGGCTTTCACACCAGTGGAGATGAAAAGAGATCTGAGCTCATTTATTGGTTGCTAAGTCTTACTGGAGGCCTAAGTACCATTCTTGGTTGCTATGGCCAATCTGACCTCAATCTATGCAGTTTTAGGGACTTAAGCAATCCCTTTTTTATTTAGGAGCATGTACCTTGATTTATGTCCAAAATTGTGCCTGAATGTCTTTGTCTACACGTGATAAATGGTGGTGTACAATTCATCAGTTCTTACAAGTAAACACTGCTGTCCCACTAAAAATATGTTTTGTTCTGAGTTAATGGTATGGAACAAGCCAGTCTCCACAAACAGCTATCTTTTATTGTAGAGAGCCACTGAAACTTGGAGCAAAGTGAAGGAAATTGGCATTCATCTTCTCTTCCATTAGCATTTCATTTGTGCTCTCTGGTGATGAGACTGTATGTCAATAGACAATGAAAGGCTAGCGTTGTGTTTCCCTGCTTGAATATATAATTGATCAATTATGAATTTATTTATTCTGTACAGATATTAAAAGGTCAGGAATACGATTTCTTATGCTGTTTGCCTGCCACTTCGTTATTACTAACTGTGAAAGTGTTTGCAGTCAAATAAACTGTGTCTTGGCTGTAGGAAATTCCCAGTTTCTTAAGCAAGTTCCCTGTATTCAAGTAATATCAGATATTTGTTACTACCAGACACGTACTACTTGTGTGGTTCTTAATGGTGCCTAGTCTTTCATGTATATTAGAATTTCTTTCAGTAGGAGCTGTTCTAAAAGGTAATTGAGAATATGAAGTGGTTTTTATAATATGAGCAGTAATAATTTTGTTGCATTAAAGTTGCTGGTAGTCATTCGGGTTGTACATGCACCGAGCAAATGTGACACTGAATACACAATAGCAGATGCAAAATCTTTTGCTGTTTTTTTTTTGTGTTTTTTTTTTTTTTTCCCCTAAGATAGAGTAATAATAAATAAATAAAACTATATGGAGCTGGATGTTGATATGGCTTCTACTAAATTTGCTACCATAGATTTACTAGTCCATAGAGGGAAAAGTCAGATCAATTGTTGATCTTAGTACTTCACAGTATTATAAATGTATTGCTTGAAAAAAACCTGAAGTTGCTTTTTAAAAATGTAAGGACTACCTTGCTGTAATAGAGTTCAGTATAGCTAAGCACATGTGGAGCAAAAATAATTCTTCAGTTGTATGTATTTTTAAGCTAGTGTACTTGAAGTAAAAGTATTTCCTGAAGCCTGATTTTTTCATAGTTTATTTTCAATAATAGGCTACAGTGAGCCTTAGTATTTTAATTGAGCCCATTGAGCCAAGTTTTAGTCTTCCTAAGGTGAATTTTTAAAATGTGAATCTACAACGGTGACAGTTTCCCAGTATACTCTGTAGATGATAATTGCTACTGGAATAAATTCTCAAAGAGATGGAATTTACAAAGGTTTTTGGAACTACTGAGCTGCTTTTCAGCATCAGATTGATAGCAAAATTTGCAGAGGCAGTTCCTTGGGCTTAGTTCACAATAGTGCTACTGCTTCAGGGCTTTTAAGAGTAACAGTTATTAGTAGCTATTGCTAAAAACGGTCTGAGATGCTAGTTACAGAACAAACCTGGATGTTCTTCTTGTAAAGGTGCTTTGTAATAGTCCAATGTTCATATACTGGCTGCTTTATACAACAAGAAACTGTTAAACCAGTCCTGAACACTTGGAAGTAGACTTTTTGATTTGATTTTTTTTTTTAATTTAAGCATTAGCAAGGAAAAAGACCTTGTTTTTTTAAATGTTTTTGAAAGAGAAATGTCTTAGAAAAACATTTAAAAATACTAATCAGAAGTTAATTATTTTCACTATGATGGTATTTCAGTGTTCACTATTTGTTTCTACAAATTTAAAGAAAAAATAGCTAGTTCTTTAATCTTATGAAAAATTTTAATTTGATAGCACAATGATTAAAGAAGTTGTGTTGAAGGGTGTGTATATCTTTGGTCTTTTTCACACCTGTATTTAAGTTAACTGGTTTCTGCATACACAGGTGGAAGTTGCTTTTGGAGTAAGGGTTTGTAGGATCAGGACACACAGTATGTCCTTATTCTTCTTCTTGTTACATTTTGGTCTTCTAAAATGCAAGTGTAATAATTGAAATACTTGCTTCAGAGCTCCAGAATTCCACTTCAAGAAGAGAATACAGACATTATCTCTTTGTATTTCAGTAGTGCATAATACAAGAGTGTTGATTAACTGGCAAAAATGTCACCACCACCTCAGTGGAGTACAAAAGTGAGAGAAAAAAACCCCATCATTGCATTTTTTGGGACTCTCTTCAGCTTATGAAACAAGTTTCCTTTACTGGTATTACAGTTTTAATTTCTGTAGCAGACTTTAAACTTATGAAACTTAATATAAGTAAGAAAGATGCATCAAATTGCAAATTGTTGCAGGAAAATAGGAAATATTTATAAGCTTATTTTAATCAATGGTCATCTGTGAATAAAGTTAATCATTATTCTTTCTTGACAACAGCTGCCTTATCAGCTAATTTATGGTCCAGATTTTGAAATGAAGGTGTAATAGTGGAGAAACCTGTATTTTTGCTCTTTAAAATGCATGATTTTGCATGTAATCTTGCCAATAACATTTACATATTTTGGATATATTCACTGTGGACTCCTTTAACAATATTAACTAATATTCTCTTTTGGAAGAGAAGTAGAAGACTAGATCATAATATAATGTATGAATCAGTGCATAATCATAAAACTTGGGTTTTTTTTTCTCTCCCTCGTGTTTTTCATGAGATGTATGCATGTTCTCTCACATGCACCCAGAGTGAGCAAGCTGTGACATATAAAACCAATTCCCATGACTGTTTGAGTTTTGGACGAAGCCAAAACTGCATGTGAATAAATTTCTGGAAGGTACATAGTTTTGAATAAGGTTTTTTTACACCATACCAGGTTACAGTAGGTCATATACAGGTAAAACAGTGTGGAGCAAATATAAACTAAAGATATTTTTTTGCCTTTGAATTTTCTGGCAGCTTTGGCACAGATCACGTGTCAGGGACACCAAATGAGGTAGCTCCCATATGAGGTCTGGCTTACCCAGCGAGCTCTTGCCCCTGGCCACAAGTGGCAAACGAGGTATCAGTGGTTCATTGGGGAAAAAGCCCTTGGCTCCTGTTCCCTTCACCTGGGACAACTGAGTCACCCACCTGAGCGCTCTCACAAGCGAACACCCCTGTATTTTCTCTTTAAAATGCATGATTTTGCATGTAATCTTGCCAATAACATTTACATATTTTGGATATATTCACTGTGGACTCCTTTAACAATATTAACTAATATTCTCTTTTGGAAGAGAAGTAGAAGACTAGATCATAATATAATGTATGAATCAGTGCATAATCATAAAACTTGGGTTTTTTTTTCTCTCCCTCGTGTTTTTCATGAGATGTATGCATGTTCTCTCACATGCACCCAGAGTGAGCAAGCTGTGACATATAAAACCAATTCCCATGACTGTTTGAGTTTTGGACGAAGCCAAAACTGCATGTGAATAAATTTCTGGAAGGTACATAGTTTTGAATAAGGTTTTTTTACACCATACCAGGTTACAGTAGGTCATATACAGGTAAAACAGTGTGGAGCAAATATAAACTAAAGATATTTTTTTGCCTTTGAATTTTCTGGCAGCTTTGGCACAGATCACGTGTCAGGGACACCAAATGAGGTAGCTCCCATATGAGGTCTGGCTTACCCAGCGAGCTCTTGCCCCTGGCCACAAGTGGCAAACGAGGTATCAGTGGTTCATTGGGGAAAAAGCCCTTGGCTCCTGTTCCCTTCACCTGGGACAACTGAGTCACCCACCTGAGCGCTCTCACAAGCGAACACCATGTATTTGTCTCTATCACTGTCACTGTTTGTCATCAGACATGCATTTGTATTTACCTAATTGGTCTAAGGCTACTAATGTATTCTTATTCATTTCCTGGAGTAATTTGCCATACCTCAGTGTCTGACTGTCCACAGGACTTTATGTTTTTGTCTCTCTCTTAAGATACCTTATTGACTAAAGTCTCATGGAGGGTGGAAGCAGGGTCTGGGTGACTCAGGTGGTTTTTATTTTACCTGCAGAGGAGGACTTTTAAGTTTGATGCTGAATGGTAATAGCACAAACCCTTTTAACATCTGATGGTTGACCCAGGTATCATTACTATGCCACCCCTCTTCTCCACTGGACATCTTTCCCGTCTTTGCTATTGTCTGTATATCGCTCTGCAGGCTGAAGATGCTTGAGAACAGAATAATTTGGATTAAATAATCTGTTACTCGGTAAGTCTTCCTGTACACTTAATGAGATAGGGGTCCTATCAAAAAGAGAAAAAAGGTAGTTGTATAATTAAACATGGCATCATGAGGTCCAATTCTGAATTCATCATCAGCCTTTATTTTGGTACCTCTCCTATTGTTTGTTTGATAATTTTGCACCCTCTATCATAATCTTTAAGATTAATTGCTGTGTGGTTTTATATATATATATATAGTATGTGTGGTCAGTTTACAGTTTGTGAGAATTACAGCTTTGAATAGCATCCCTTTTGTTGAAATAGAGCGGCAACCAGAATAAATCCTCAAGGTTGTCTGAATATTGTTTCCCATATTGTTTTGTTCGCTGTAAATCGATAGATTCTGCCAGAGCCTGGCTGAGAGCGAGCAGTTCTCTTTGTCTCTCTCTATCAACTTCTTCATCTTCAATCATCCTAATGACACTATTGACTAATTATATCAAATATTTTCAGGCCCCAAATATGGGGTGATGTATCGTTCTCTCTGCAAAGTGCAAGGAAGAAGTAGTTACCATCTCTTCGGCTGGAGACCTTTTGGGGCAGCTGCTCGGTAATTTGACTCTGCTTGAATTGCGGGCTAAGCTGCCCTCCACTGAACTGAATACCTCTCTAAAGGGTGCGTACGCAGATGGTTGTGGTGAATCACCTGATGCAGGGTTGCCTGCTTAGCGGCTTGGTGGCTGTGTGCATGAAGGAGCGAGCAAGAGCCTTTGAAGCAGCTTAGCTGACCTGGGCCAGCGATGCCAGTGAAAGCGCCGGTCCTGCCTCCTCTTTGTTGTAGAAATGACTTCTAAAGCTTGCTGATCAACTGAAAGCTAATCTTTCTTTTCTTTTCTTGGTAGGGTTAGTTTTCAGACAGATCAATCACCTGATCCAGCTGACTGCATGGCTTGCTCACGCCCCGGTGTCAGCACCAGAGAGGCAGCTGTAACGCGTTATGAGGGTGGAGAGGGCAGGTCAGCCCTTTCAGCAGGGGCAGTCGTGGGGCTCCAGCAGGAGCTAAAATAGAGTTTGTGGAAAAGCAGCTCTGGCACGCCACGCCGTCCCTCTCGCTTCTGCGCTTTCTGGAGCAAAAGCTGCCTGCCTTGGTGATTTTGAGTGTCAAATAGCGTTGCGACTAGGACACTTTTCTTCTCTGTACTTGCATCTTGAAAGGGATCTGATACGGTGTTTCTGGCCTCAGACTGGTAACGTCGTTTCTTGCAAAAAAACAATCTCTTAGGCAAAGATTTTACTCCCTTAAACCTGAATGAGAATGCAGACCCCCTTGAATTCCAGATTAAATTCTCAGTGCTCTCAGTGTGCCTGTGATTAAATTGCAAGCACACTACTAAAATTGTTCCAGAGGTGTCTCTTACCTCTGTGGGTTTTTCTCTAGCCCATCAAGGTATTTCCTTTAGCTTCTTTTGCTTTTATTCGGTCTGCTGTTATTGATTACACGGGTTCCAGCCCTCTCCTTTAAAGAGGTAGGAGAAGTTTGCTCTTTCATTTCTTGCTAGTAATTCCTCGAGCACTTCTACAAAATCATCTTTATCTTCAATAGCAGCTGTCATCTTCCTCTGGGCCTGTGGTATCAGAAAATGGTGGCAGTGTATTCATTGCTGATGGCATTGACTTGAGTCTGAAGAAATCCATTTTTATAGTGTTATTTTCAGATATTGGCATTAAATTTTTAAATTTTGGTACATCAACTATACTATATAGGCAGCAACGTGATCTCTACAAATAACTTGTGTAGCAATCTTATTTTCATTACTGTTTAATATCTTCTCATCTTCTTAAAAATCATAATTCCTATTGTGATAGGGCCTTTGCATCTGGGAATGGAGAACTGAGGCCTCCAAGACTATTACTTGGCCATCATGTGGAAACTGTAGATCTGAAAAATGAACTCGTTGGAAACTGAACCAGCCTTCATTTTGCCATTTAACCATAGCACTAACCTTGGTTTCCATCACTGATGAAATATGGCAGATTGAAAGAGAGTGAGTGTGATTGGGGCACTGTAAGTTTCTCCATCAAATGAAATGATCAGCTCAGCATGTCTCAGTAGGGTTGTTGCATTGACCCAGATGGGAACTGTACTGTACCATACCAGGAACGCTGATTTTAGCAGACTGTGCCCTTCTTTCTATGACGAGAACCCAAATTCACACTTAACATTCAGTGAAATGCAACAGACATTAAAAAAAAAAAATCCATAATACTGAGTATTATTGCCTCATAAATTATACCTTTGAAAAGTTTTATTGGAAAACAAATTATTTACTAGTAGGTTGAAGTGCACAATTTTAGAAAATTGCTTTCTGGAAGAAGGAACTATTAAGCGGTTTGGACACAAAATTTTACCAACGTAAATAACTGTGTATTGATATTGTAGAAAATAACGGTCTTCCTGAGGAGTAACTTGTGATCATTGCTATCTGCATTCAGCATATTGGTTCAAAACTGTACCTGCACAAAATTGACGTATTTCCTTTCAGTTCATCACCTTCCATGTCCATGAAATTCACTTAAAAACTAATATTTGTCCTTATACATTCTTCATATTTAGAAATCCTTCACAACTCTAGATATAATAAAAGCCATTTATGCAAATGCATTCTTGCACCATGGTACACATTTGGATTGTCAGTTTGCTTTAGCATTTCATTAAAAACAATAGATGAGGAGTATCTATAACTTACACATTGTGGGTGTATATTCATGTATATTCACATGTTAATCATGTTTATTGTGTAACCTCTAGACCTACCCACACCCAACAAAACTCCAAATCTGTTCTGTAATGCACGGTTTGATTTTTCAGTAAGTACATGTTTCATATAGAGGTTGAGGCTTTAATAACTTGGAAAAATAAAAAAAAAAATCAATTCCATTTCTTCTGGATTGTCAGGAGACCTGGCACACTGTGGGAACATCTCTTGAACAGAAACTGTCTGCAGGGCCTAATAGGTACAAAGAGGAGGAATCGTGTTCAGGTATTATTGCAGTAGTTCTCAGACTTGTAAGGATAGTCCCTCCTTTCTCTGGATTTCCACAGGATAGATTTTGCCACCTCTTACTCAGCGTTGAGTGTTTCCATAGTCTCCCTTGTTCTTAGCAAGTTGGTAGCAGTCTTTATTGTGTTTTTGTTTCCATAACCTACTTCTCCCTATCAGGGTGTGCCTGAGAGAAGGTGAGATTTATTTTAAGGACAATTTACTCAAACTGAAATGAGATTAACCGGGGTTGGCAGGAGAAGCCGTATTGAGGGACTGTCTCGCTGACCATGCCTGCTCCTTTTGATTGGAGGAATTAACCATCTTGGGGTTCTTAGTAGTCCCCTTGGGCAGTGAGTAGTACCTTCTCTTGCATTTGACTAGTCAGTTTTGGTCACCTGGTGACTCATAGTTGTCATCTCAAAATGTCACTTTTTTGCTATATTCCAACTGGGATAAAGGTGATGGAGAAGTTGCAGCAGGTTAAAAAAAAAAAGTAAGTAGCTGATTATTCATTTGCAGACCATTTAAATAAAAAAAAATTAATTGTCCGTACTTTCTCCCTATAAAACAAGTGATTGATACTAGAATGAGCATTCTTCTTCCTAGATGAACTAATTAAAGTAGACAAATACCATGGTCAAAAGGCTTTCCAAGTGTGTTTTTCCACAGTGCAGGTGTTATTACAATGCACCTCTGAATATTCAGACTGATTTTTTTTTTCTAAATCCCTTTCCTGACACCGTCCAATACACTCTTCTAGAAGCAGGAAAAAGGGAGCAGGAATTGGAGAAGTCCCCTGCTTAGCAGCCAGCTGACTTTCACTGTGCTGATTATGTAGACCATGTCCCTCCATTTAACTGATTTTCCAACCTTTGTGGGTTTTAGTTTATGATGACTGAGGTGTGTCCTTCATCCCAGTCCACGTATGCATCTGTCAGGGGGGTAATGGAGAAAAGGGAAGCAGCTGGGATTTGGATCAGCCTTCTGTCCCAGTCTGTACAATATGATAGAGGTGACTTCTCTGTTTCATATACGTGGTCTCCACGCGATGGGAGGCCGGCAACGCGGACCTCAGCACTGAAGCGGTGCTGCCATTATCCTCCGCCTGCTTGCACAGCCAGGTTTGGCATCGACTGAATCTGAAGACTTCAGGATAGTGAGGCAGGCGATGCTGCTGCGAGGTTTCTATGGAAACAGAAGTGGGAGATGAGAGGCGACTAATAAGAGCTCAACTCAGCCAGCTCCTGGATGGTAATTTAAAAATACGGACTTTTAAAAATAACCCTTTACCTTATTTCCCCCCACCTAATCTTTGTTTCTGAAGAAAGGGATCAGAAAGGCAGTGGGTTGCTAGCAGCAATGAATGAGAAGTCTCACTCACCGCTTTCATCTGTTGGCTGTCATGCAAGAGCTGTAAGTAGCAGTTTACTAAAACTGGCTGCAGGCTTATAAAGTGTGTAGTAATTGTAATTTTGGACTAGAAGAAAACGTGAAAGGCATTTTAAAGGTACTCTTCCACTCCTGTTTTCATCCTTTTGAATGCAGTGACTTCAAGGATGGCACAAAGGCGCTTCCTAAACCATGAACTTACACTAGATACTAACTCTGGCAGAATGTGTGTGTATTTTACTGCGTGCAAAATACTGTTTGGTATGTTGTACCCATATTGCAAACAGGATCTAGGTCTGTTATTCCTTTTAACCTGTTTTGTTCCTCTTCATCCTTCCCAGCATTGTCCCTATGCTGGCAAGTTCTCATTTTGTAGACCCACAATGCTTCAAGAAAAATTTTGTGAAGTTTTTTCCAAGAAGGATCTTAGAAGGATCTTAACCATAGACGGTTACTATGTGTCAGTGAAAAGGGGAATTCTTTGTCAATCCTTTGTTTTATTTAAATTGCTTAGATTATTTATTTTTTCCCTCAAAGGGTTTAGGAGATGGGAAATTATGATTGTATCAATTTTTTATATAAAATTGAAAACTGATACAACAGGTCATAGTTGGCATTAAGGCTGAATTTAGTGCATTCAATCTCATGCTGGATTGATTTTGGTGGTGTTACGTTAATGTGACTCTTGGATGCTTGTATTAACCTTTAGAATACAGGAACTAGATCAGATTGTGACTCAGCTTCTTAATCAATTTTTAAAAATCTGTTGAGAATTTTAAAAATAAAGAAATAGAGACACTCAAGAGAGGTGGGAGCTCCACAATTTAGTGTTACATGGCAGTTCCCATCCACACAGATGCTAAACCAGAATGAGGAAACCAGCTAGCTGATGTCCTTGTGCGTCTGCGTGCCTCTCCTCAGACTCAGCCGTCCCGTCCTGTCCTTCTGGATAATGCCTTAGGGATCCTGGGAAGCCTGGGGCAGAGGTAGTGGGACGCTGCCTTCTCTGTCCTGTTGTGTGCACACAGAAATATTCCCGCTCTCCATATTGTACCTGGAATCCGATATGCTCCCTGGGGCCACTTGTCTATCCAACGGGCACGTCTGCGACCACGTGGTTGTGTGATGTGGATAATGCTGCTGAGAAAACTCTCTAGAGAAACGAAGTGGTGGCAAAGATCAGAAATCAACACTTTGTAGGAACTGGGAGATCTGTTGGGTGACCTAGATAAAGTTCAGTTCTATGGCAAGGAATAAACTCCTGCACTTCATGCCTCAGTTAAGTGGCACTTCCAAAATAAAAAAATAAAAAAAATCTGCTTGTGTGGATAAGTGGGGGCAGAGAACAAAGTGGCTGGTTAAGTAGAGGGAGAAAAGTTACTTTGCTGGAAAAGGCCATATGTACAAGGGGGGCATTTAAACTATTTTCTCTGTGCATTTAGTAAACATTTTTTTCTAAAATTTCATATGGAAAATTCAGCTACCTTTAGAAAAAAGTTACCAAAACTGAAGCTCTGCTATAGTGTAAACCAAAGGAATTTTAATTCACCTCTAAATGCAAATCGTTGGAGGTTGTGTAGATTTCCATTACACGGACATTTCAATTTTTCTCAGTCTTTTTTGGGGAGCAGGGAGGGGAAAGGGAGTAGGGGAAGGAGTAGCTAAGGCTTATTTTAATTAATAGTGATTTAAGTATGAGCAGTTTTCAGCATCTTAGTATTTTTTCCAGAAAAGAAGAAAGTGGTTACTATCTACTGTGAGTTTTATTTTTCCTTTTGATGTACTCTTCATTCCTCCTGTTGATTATAATATACTTAACAGTTGTGCTTGCAGACTTGCAGATGTAACACATGCTGATTTGTCCTCCCAGAGGCATGGTAGATTTGACATGCAATTTTTGAAATACTGTATTTGTCGCTGTTGAGAAGCTCCTAAGACTATAAACATCATTAGTTCATAAAAAAAAATCCCAAACCCAAACCACATCAATTGCTACAGCTTGCTGTGTTTGTATATATACACAGGTGTAAGTGTAGAATATCCATAAAAATATTGAGTGTTGCAATGGTGCAGATACCATAATACGTAAAAGCACTTTTCAGTAGGTTTTTGCTGCTGTAAAAAAATCACTCTGTTCATAATAGCTGTCTTCCTCAGCACTGTGCTGACAAGGACTTGTTATTCTGAGTATCTTTTAGAGATGCCAGGATAAAAGTAGGGTTATACTGCTGGCTGTATGGAAAGCAGGTCCCTTTCCAGGGGCAGTCAATGAAATTTAGTCTTATGTGAAAGTTCCCCTTGGAATGTGATCAAGGCACTTAAGCACTTCTTAATTTTTATAGCAAATCATAGACTTCCCCGGACTGCTTTTTAAATCTTCTGCCAAGCGGCAGCAGTGGAAATGCTGCCAGAAGGATAGGTAGACATACCTATCCATTTGTGGAAAATAGCTGAGACTGTATGTAAGTCCTGGTGTTTTTAGGGTAGCATCAGTCACCACAGTCTCTGAACATGATTTATTGAAATATTATTTTTTCTTTTCTTCTTGTTAACGAGCTCTGCTGGCACAAGTTAAGCTTAAATATAATATATTTAATGATGTTTAATAATATTTAGACTAGTCCAGCTGGCATGAGTCACACTAAGGAAAAAAAAGATAACAGTTTTGATATAATTTGCTTAGATACTAGCGCGATAGGTCCTAACACATGTCTGTAGAAATGGAAGTGTTAACTTATGACAGTACTATTGCAGGGCACTTTCAGAGTGTGGGGAGCAAATACTAGCATTTTGTCTGAATGTTTCTTTTGGAAGAAAGAGTTAGGAAGCAATTTTACAGCCTTGGTTCTGCTTCTGTGTAGGTTTGGGGTTTTTTTTAATCCATCCTTATGAGGTTTCCCTCTATTGCTTTACCAATTTCATTGTTCTTCTGGAATGTCGCCTTCATGCGACATACTGCCCATGGAGGGCGCGAAAGAGAGAGAGAAGGGGGCTTTTAAGTACCTTGAGCTAATCTCATTCAGTCCTCAAATTATCCCTGTTCCACAGGGGCCGTCTACCCCATAAGTGTATGATAGCCATTCATCAGCATTTGCAACTCTGTAGAGGTTGTTTCAGGCTGAGGTCAGATTTGTACAGCTTTTATTAAAGAATCACTGATACTACAGGTGGGAAGCAACCTGTTAGAAGGTCTGTTTATTTTTTATTTTTCCTCCCTATGTGGAATTATCTTTTTAAATGTTTTTTCTATCGTTTAGCTTTAAATGCTCTCAGAAATGTAACGTGGAGTGACAGAAGACTGTTTCTTAGCTTAACAAACCTCACTAACTGATGGTGTTTTCTACTATTCAGTCTTACTTCTTTCCCTTCTTAATGTCATCTCATTAAAACTATCGTATCTTCTGCATCACACTGTGATTTACGGAATCTGGTGAAATACAGACAAATGTGTTCCCTTGGCCACTGGTTCAGGCAAAGAAGCTCAGTTAGCATCAGCTCTCTCAAATTTAAAGAAATTGTGTCTTATTTTTAAACTTTATCATACTCCATAAATTTCTTTTTCCTCCATTTTATTATTTTTGGTAGGGGTCAGGGTAAATGCACTTCACCTCTGAGGAGATTTTTTACCACTTCTGAGCAAGTCCCTGAGCCTCCAGCTTTCTTGGGACTGTATATGAAGTGGCAGTTTTGGGCAGGTTAAACATATGTTAAAATAAAGGAATTGTCTAGCAGGTCAGAGGGCTTTCCTGAATGGTTGTTTTAATGCTCACAAGTATTGTGGCTAATTTAGATACAGCCATAACTAGATATAGCTGTCATCTCAGGAGGAGAGATACTGAAAGACTCACGGACCAAAATGACATATTAGAGTTGACTGCTGGAGCAGTCATGAGTCTCCTGGCAGGAGCGTGCTGGGAGAAGAGAGGGAGTTTCTTTGAACAGGAAATTTACTGCTGTGTTCACAACAGGCTGAACAGGTTGAAATAAGATTTGGGGGAGGGGGGAGAGAGAAATCTCTCTCTTATGGTACAATTAGCTCAGAGTTGGCTCTCCTTCCACTGGGATGTGTGAGGAGAAGGTGATCAGAGAATAGCTAGTTAATGTTTCTTCTGCCTGCCCAGGAAAAGCAAGTTTTAAAACCCTTCCTGGCAGTGTGAAGCTGGGTTGTGGAGTTCAGTGCCAGAAGAAATTAAGGAGGACAAAGGTATAAATGACTTAAAAATGGAATTAGGGAGGTTCATGGTGGGTAGTTTCCATGGTGGCTATAAAGCGTATCTGTCCAGATGTAGTCTGCTCATTCAAGTTCTCTTTAAATCTTCTATTTAACAGAAAGTAGGAGGAATATGTCCTGGTGTTATTCTCTTCCTTAACTGCTTGCTCTGAGCCATGGTCAAGGACAGCATTCAGGGTACTGGCACCACTATTCTTGCAGGTTAGGGGCCTTGGATTTTTTTCTCCAGAAATAGGAGATACTCATTTCAGTGTATATTTCTGTTTCTTTTTTTTTTTTAAAAGGTTGCACTGAAAATAGGTTCTCAAATTGTATTATTCAGTCTCCGCTCTGACTTGGGTAAGGAGATAATGCACAGATGTTCATTAGGTACCTGTAGCAATCAGGGAGGTCGGAACTTTTACTAGAGTCTTCTACTCTTTGAGCAGCTCTGCAAGTCTTGGGTAGGAACTGAATTATGTATTTATCATTGCACACTCAGCTTACAGAATGGATCCAACTGATGTTTCAATTTCATTTTTCTAGAAACCGCATGCCACAGTGTTCTGTATTACTTTTGTGATGGTTTGTGTCCTTTAAAATTATATTGTAAGCAGCTTCATTGTGAATTTGTTTACGTAATTGTGTCAGACAAGGTGGATTTAATAAATGGTGTCTCTCTTTCTCTCCCTGAAAAGGAGGATGATTTTTTTTTTTCTTTTTAATTTTATACTGGTACGGATAGAGGACTTTGGTTGGATATAATCTATTTAGATTTTGATTTCAGCTAATTAGGGAAGAAACAAATACCAGAAATAACTTTTTAGACAAATTCTTTTTTTCTGTAGCTTTTTAATAGATGGCAATCTCAGACATTTTTGGAATCGGTCCATTAAAGCATATTTGAGGCTTACATACCAGGTTTATGGTAGTATGCTGATTATTTCTGAAAAAATGTGGCTGGCACGCAGTGAATTATACTGTTGAGTTCTTCAGGATTGGAACAAATATTTACAAGTGCATCTCAGTCCATTCTCCACTATTCTTTGATTTTTCTATTCTCTGTTCCTGGAAGGAGAAGATAAGACTGGGGAGCTGGTGGGGATGGGCTGGGGGGAGTGGGAGAGAGATTAACAGTAGTGAAGGCAGATAACTATTTGACTTTACTTTAGATGTTTAAAATTCCTATTTGGGTTTTGAAATCTAGTATATTTAGTAAAGAAAAAAATGCTAATGTTATTAGGATTTTCATTTATGGATAATTTTGTTTTAAGTTGTCCTTTCCCAAGAGTAGTTTTAATATTTGTGCTATCTATTCCAGGAGAAGAGAAAGCAAAAATTGCTTTTATATTGGGGGTTGGGAATTTACTTAAACATGAATCCCTGAAGAGCAGAACCACCTGAGTTCTGTTTAGCTCTACCTTAATTGTTTTGAAATGGTTCAGGAGATAGTTATTATATGAAATATCATCCATCACTTAGAAATTAATGTGAAATTATTTAGAGTATGAATCGCAAGAGCTACTTGAGTTACTCAGTCGCAATTTTGAGTTGTGGAGAGAGATTAACAGTAGTGAAGGCAGATAACTATTTGACTTTACTTTAGAGGTTTAAAATTCCTATTTGGGTTTTGAAATCTAGTATATTTAGTAAAGAAAAAAATGCTAATGTTATTAGCATTTTCATTTATGGATAATTTTGTTTTAAGTTGTCCTTTCCCAAGAGTAGTTTTAATATTTGTGCTATCTATTCCAGGAGAAGAGAAAGCAAAAATTGCTTTTATATTGGGGGTTGGGAATTTACTTAAACATGAATCCCTGAAGAGCAGAACCACCTGAGTTCTGTTTAGCTCTACCTTAATTGTTTTGAAATGGTTCAGGAGATAGTTATTATATGAAATATCATCCATCACTTAGAAATTAATGTGAAATTATTTAGAGTATGAATCGCAAGAGCTACTTGAGTTACTCAGTCGCAATTTTGAGTTGTGCAAAAAAAAAATCCATAACTTTTGGGATGAACATTAGTTCTTTTCTTAACTAGCTGAATTATACTGAAATATATATATAATTAGTACTATATCTATACAGAATAACATTTTGGTGCAATTACCCTGGGCATATACCTCTTTAGCAGGATATATGCCTTGATCCTGAACTCCTGGAAAATATTTTCTGGTTATATTAGAGAGTATAGAGATACAGAATGTTAAAGCCCAGGGAAGCCTGTGTTTTATCTTTATTGCAAATCTTGTTGGCACACGAGTGCATATGATGGCATGTCCATCCTTTGTCTTCTAGAATTCCAGAAACCAATGAACACTGTTAGGAAATTTTGCTGTTATAATCTGCATGTTTGCACAGCAAGATTTAAATGACTGACACCTACAGATTCATAAGGTGTAAGCTTATATCTCAGATTTGGTTCCTGAAAATATGTCCTTTTCCTGGAAGAAGATCTGAGAGGATGTGCATTGGTCAGAAATAGGCACAAGTTCCCAAGCACCAAAGATCTTAGTATTTCATAGCTCTTCCCAGCTGGATTTCAACCTAATTTGGCACATACATCGTAGTTGACCTCAGACAGAATAATTCAGATGTTTGAACCTCTTAGATGTGTAGCCAAAAGCGAGTTGTCTTACTGCATGTATTTTTAAACATCTACAAGCTGAGCTGGGAAGCAGAATGCAAATTCTAGGACTTGGAGATACCTGTGAGGTTATGAAAATCCCTTTGGGACTGCGGGGAATCCTGGAGCCTACGAACATATGTTTTTTCCAGGCACGCTGTATTTAGAAGTTTAGTATTTGCTTTAATTTCTAGGAACTCAAGTACAAATGACAATAGAAGTAGCTCATCAATAATTTAATAGTAAATGTACAATCTGAGATAATATCTTTTGTTGAACCTTTTAATACATATTCCGTGAGGACTGGAGGAATTGTTTCCTGCAGTTTGTATTTCTGCTATATTTGAATATAGGAAAAATTTGTTGTTCATGTATGCCAAAGAAGTTTAATGTTGTAGCCAGTTAACACTAGCAGAATTGTTTCTTTCAGTAGCTCTCTTTTACTCAGGTAGGTACCAATACATAGACAAATGAGATTTCCAATAGACTGCAGAGGAATCCCCATGCCTCTTAGTTAGGAATAGGAAGGGGCTAACTTCTCAGCTCATGATCATGTGGGGTTTAGGTGGGGAGTTTTGAGTTAGCACTTTGAAACTATTGGCTAATATAAAGATGTGCTGATTGTTTTAGCTTGATTAAATGTTGCATATATATATATAAATGCCCTATTTTCATTATACAGTAATTTTTGCTTGAGATATTCCATTCTCTGACCATGTTTCTTTAAAAGCAGTGTGGGGAAGCCTGTGATTCAGCAGGATGTCCTACATTCACCAGCTGACCTTTCAGGGAGAATTTTATCTAAGCATTGATTTTTGAAATACTTATATTGTCTGCAACCATGGGTTTGATTCCAAGAAGGCATTGTTAGGTTCTTCACCATTGTAAAGCCTATAGCATGAGCTCTGTTGAGATTTTTTTCTGTGGAGGTTATTCTCATAAGCACCTATAATTCAGGATTCTCTCGGCTACAAAAACACATCATTGCTCTTTTTGTAATGGGAAGCTCTTACTTTTGGCCAAACTCCTGTTTAGTCATAGGCCCATAACGTACACCCACCCCCTTCTACCAGCCGTCCTGAACAAAGTTGCATTTCAGTGGCTGGTGAAATGACTTGTCTGTGCAGCAATTCATAAGGTGCTCTCAAATCTTTGAAAAGTTGCAATCTGTCTTCAGAAACATTGCGAGCATTGATTAAAACAGAAAAGATCTCTTGCGTAAGGAAGTGGGTGTATGCCATAATGTTTTAGATGACTTTGCGTCATGTGCTATAACCCAACAACACAAATTCAGTAGGTTCAAAACTTCCCTTAGGCTTGCTTAGTTCCAGTCTGTAAGATCCTTTGTTGTAAAAGCTGTCATTTTGTGAAAGTGAAGGCAACAAACTACACGGGCCCCCGCAAGTTTGAGTTCATTTTGCATTTCCATACAGGATCTGCTGCCAGTATGCATCCACGGATGAGACCAAACATGCTGTCATCTCTCCACAGCGATCCCTTTTCTTCTGAAAATCTTTGTTTTTAAAAAATAGACAAATATGTTAGTCTGGGAAAATAAGTTTTCTCAGCTTTGAGTTTTAGCAGGAGAGTGGAGTGGATTGTTTGAGGAAGCAGTAGAAATTGCCACATATGTTTCATATAATGTTGGGGTCATGTTTGCCTCCTCATCTTCAGTAACGTGGCATGCAGGAGCTGCTTCTCTGAATAGTCCCCTCACTGGTCTTATTTGACTAGAAAATAGCTAATGTCCTCATGGTGATAACTGAGCGTGGTATCTTTTGCAGTCAGTGAAGGTGAGGAGCTGTGGTTACGATCTTTTTCCCATCTGTGCCATGGAAATTAGCTGTCTTTTTCTCCCGTGTGCCTCAGTAAAATGTTGGCCTTGTGCTTTGGAAGCTTGAGGTGGAGAAAAAGGAGAGAAATAACTGAGCTCCATTCCATAAAGCAAAATATCCAGAACAAGATCCAGATGGGAATTCAAGTGTATTTCTGAGAACTACAATTACTGTATTTAGGAGCGATGACTTGGTACATCAGCAACCAGGAGTAGGAAATGGCCTTAGCTGGTGTAATTTCAATTGAGAATGGTAGACTGTAGTAATTATCTGAATATATACTTTATGACAGATTGGTATACAAATACCTGATCCAGAGGAAATGTGTTAGAACGGCACCCTTATATGCTCAAATACCTTTTAACGTATATAGGAGTCTTTTCAAATCTTGGTTTGAAAGGTGCCAATGACTTACAGGGATGCACATCGTCTGGGAAAACAAAGCTCCTCTGAGACTTGTAGTTTTGCGATGTTGAGCTGAGAAACAGCTGCCTGAGCAGTGTTTCAGGAGAATGGAAACAAGGAGGGAGATCTGCTACAGCTTGTTTGCAGAGAACAATAGTGCGTTGTGGTTTTCTGGGTTTTTCTTCCCTCATAATTGTGACACTTTTGATTAACTGAAGTTTTTGGTGGTGTCTCATCATGAGGTAAACTGAGGTGTAGAGCCTGGTAATGACCTAGTTCAGCTATAAAGTGAAGAAAAGCTTAATTTATAATGAGCTTGAAAGGAAACCATGTTCTTGGAAAAAAAAAAATTAATCGGGGGCTATCTAGTCAAGCTTTTATGTGAGTTTAAGTGTATTTGGCAGGATGGCTGTTCTTGTGGGTTTATTTCTGTCATGTCTTAACACCAGGCTTGTCACAAAGCAAGTCCAACTCTGTCATCACCTATATTGTAGAAAACAACCTTTATACTTTCTGTTTCTCAGGATTTGCTGACAGAGCAGCAAAGTTACCAGAAATCATCTTTGTCTTACCTTGCGGTTTCGCTCCACAGATGCCGGGAGCTCGCTGAGGCTGTGCCGAGCAGCGGGGCTGCGACGAGCCTCTTCCCACGTCCCAGGGGAGCCCGGCGCCGAGCGCAGCAAAACCCTCCGGGGGGTAACACAGGTATGTGAAAAATGTTGAGAACATGGCTCCTTATTGATTTTACATTAATGTTTGACACATAGAGTGGGGATAATATTCCAGTGGCAATTACCCTCAAGACATGCACCATTATACAAAATAAATGTCAGCACTTGCCCTCCATAGCGCACGCAGCCTTCGAACTCACATAGTTAATTTGAAGATTTTGAAATTTTAGGTTGTCCACTCCTCTCTCCTGGCAGAGCGCAATTAATTAGTATGTCCTGAAATAATTATTAAAAAAATAACGTCAGGGATTTTTTCTGCTCCTTGTTGCTGTTCTTGGGAGTCTTAGAGGAAGAATAAATGTTCAGGCTATACAAGAAGGATGAATGTTTAGGTCTGATCCATCCTGCTCTCTCCCGATCTCTGCTGCACTTTTCGGTATCTCCCTCAGCCTTTCTGATGGCTTCTTAGTAAAGGTCCAGTTTCAGATAGTCAGTACTGGAGAGCGCACAGAATGTTGATGTCGAGCATAGATTAATTCCTGATAAATCACAAGTCAGTGATTGGTAAAAGTCAAGTTCTGATAAAAAACGAGTCAAGTTCTGATAAAACATGAGTCAGGCCTCGTATTTGGAGATATTTAGATTTTTATATTTTTTTTAACATTTCCAATATTTTTCTTGAATTTTGGTTTCTAAGCTATTACAATTGCGCTCAGGTGCAAGCTGAAGCTTTTGCAATTTTATTGTCAGTGAAAGGTGCATGCTTCATAGCTAGAGACTGAAATCGACTATTCTTTTAGTCAAACAAAGGTGCACAAAAAAGGGAAAAAAAGACTTCCGCACTCTAGTCTGTCAGAGTATAAAGGTTGATGGTGTGGGAACACTCAGATTTGCAGAGAGAAGTTGTGTTCATTTTGGTTTAGTCCTCTGCTGAGAATGACAACTATAAACATCACTGTGGAGAGCACTGTTCACTGACATGTGGAGAGAAACATCGAATTAGCGTATTTTATTGCCTGAGAAATAATTTGAATAATGTGAAATAATTTGATTGTCGCTATTCTGAACCTGAAGACAGGACTGGAGAAGTCCAGGGTGTGAGCTTTCCACGGTGACTGAAATCACCCAGGCTGGTGGGAGCTGTGCGTCTCGTGCACGTAGCTGGTACCTTCTACAATGAGAACTCGATTTTCACTGTAAATTTTCTGGAGCTGTCTGTTCCTTTCAGTGGTCTTTAATTTCTTATAGATCGAAAAAAATTAAAATGTCTAAATCATCATGTTGATAGGTTTTAGGAAAGGAAACATAATATTTTAATAAAAACAAACATGTTTTTAAAAGAAATTCCTTTCCTTTGGTTGGAGAAAGTATTGTGTACTTACCACTTTCAGTTTTCTCTGTGAGTTAAGAGAACAAAAAAAGCATGTTGGGCTATGATGGTGTATTGCCTTTTTTAACATTAAAGGAGTTACTTAATCCAGTCACTCTAAAGTAGTAAGAAGCAGTAGAGATACCAAATTAGCCACTTAAAATAAATGAATTATTTTTAGACAACACAGAAACACTGAGTTGTTCACTTAACTTAAACAGGAGTTACCTCATGGTCTCTTTCCCAAGTTTTAGGCAGGTAATACATTCAGGGCTTAAAGAACAAAGAAGCATAAGTTTCAAACATCTCTTCTCCTTATATTCTTTCAAATTACTGTACAGTAATTTATGTAAGTGGCTTCTGTTGCTCCTTTAATGACTACCTACTTTTCTTGCTGTGTTTTCTTGCATAGGATCACAGGATGACTACACAGCTACTTCAGTGATATCATTAATGGACTAGATAATGTTAGATTTCTATACTGAAACATCTTCACAGTATGTAAAAAAGGGAAAAAAAAGATTATGCTTTTCATGCTTGAAGAAATATAACACTGATTAGAAACTAGGTTGTTAAGATTAAGGCAGTTGAGAGGTATTGCTTGAAACTGTGCTAGCTTTTCCTATCTTAGTTTTAAAATGATACCACAATACTTTTCACAAAAAACTGAATAAAAATATGACTTTTGACTGTGTACCATTTTCAGTGTTCTTTGATTCACAAATATTTTCATTTCTTCCCTAGTAATCTGCCAAGTTTAGAAAAATAAATGTTATTATTCAGAGTAAGTTACTGTGCATGTTTTTAACTGGATAGTACACTAAAAGTATTATTTCTTTTCTTACTGGAAATATGCTTTCCAAGCATAAGTGGAAATGGTACACCAAATTAATTGAACAATATTTTTATGTTACTTACCCTGTCAAGCACGTAAGCTTTTTTCAACAAGATAGAAAATGTATTTCAACTTTCAGTTAGACAGAGTCCTAACCCATTTTTATGTAATGACACTCTTTAATTCAAATGTTTTCTAAGAAAAAAAAAACCCAAGGAATATTTAATGTTTTTTTCACCTAGGAGAACAATAATGAGAACAGCAGAAACTGATTATCTGGAGTATAAAACGTTTCTCTGCTCTTAGGAGATGCAAATGCCATTTGTTTCATTGTATCAACAAAGTTCTCTTCTCTTGTAGTGGATTAGTGTGCTTACAGCTTCCGGTACAGAACATTATTTTGAGATGCAGTTTAGGCAGTAAGCCTGTAATAGTTTATTATGTTGTGAATTCCCGTTGCTCATTCCTATTGTGCAGGTAATGACTTTGGGGGTGGAGAGTGAAATGAAATTCCCCGCTGAGTAGATAAACACCCATTTATTACTGCTTCTCTGGGTGCCAAATTACAGACTAGTTGATAGTGAGAACCTCTATCAGTTTTTAGCCTTTGACTCTAGATGAGTGAGGTAATCACATGACTCATATCGCCTCCAAAGAAAAAGCTCCTCTTCAGAAAGAGTGGTTGAAAGACTGTTGCTGCATTATTAATAAAAAACAGAGGCAACACAGAATCCCTGATGTCTCAGGATGATGAGGTGAGACTTTGAATTGTCCCATAGGAAACGGTTTTGTTTTATTTTATTTATTTTCTTCCAACAAGTTTTGCATTTCCTTTGTTGCCACAGGCAGCTGTAATGCTTTCAAGTATAGAGTAAAAAATGCAAATAGCAACTCTACAGTTGATAAGTGGTTGGAAATGTTTAGTGCCACAGAATGGCAAACCTGCTTGGAATGTGTTATCTCATACATACATTTCTGTTTTGTAGTACATCTGCTTAGGCTTCCTGGGTAGCTTTGAGTAGTAAGGAACAATGTGTAGGGATGCTGATGCTCTGCTAATGTCACAGCGCTGGCCATACAGTATGGTAAATACTTAGGGCGAGCGTCAAAAGAGAATAGTATTGCTTCAGTGAAAAAAAATCACTGTTGCTAATCACTAGTGATAGACTTTGAATTGGTGAAGGGTATGTAGTCAGAGGCTCATTGTTTCATTAACAACAGATGACTTCATTCAATGATGTCATTGAAAATTGACACTTAATAAGGAATCATCTATGCTTAACATGTAATATTATCACTTCTATTTTGATGATTTAGATTCAATGCTCCAGCAGCCCTGTCTTGGGGGACACTGGCTAGCGAGTTTGGTAATGTTTAACAAGAGCCAGGGGGAGTGATGACACCTAACCTGTGTGAGGTACGAGGAGCAAGGGAATCCCTCTGATCTAGTACATCCCTATTGCTTACAGCTCACTGTCACTGGCATCTCTTTCAAAAGGAATCAGTTATCTTCATAATATATTGCACTTCCTTATATTTCTTGCTTAACGGAAATAACTTTGTTCAGGTGTATGAACACATGATGTTTATTTTTGTGCCCCCTGTTTTTGAATAGCAGCTCAGAATGGGTGTATGTGAAATGTCTGTCAACCTACTAAGTACTTAGCTAATGAAACAATACCCTTTAGAAACAATATGCATTGGATAGGTGATGTAATGATGCAAGGGTAAGTCACACCACAAAACAGAGTGCAAAATTGAAATGAATGAGGTTTGGGTTTTGTTTTGTTTTTTTTTTTTTTTTGTTCAAGTGATTTTAAGTTAAGCAGATATTTGTTTTTATTGCCCATTCGACAGTTTTATTAGTAAAAACTGCTGAGGGAGAGTTTTAATTTAAAAACAGCAGCACTCAGCAAGTGTTAAGTGCAGCAGGCAAGTGCCATTTCTGTATGTTGGCAGTGAAGAGGATAATGCTGTGGAAGTTAACAGTGTGTTTACAGTTGCATATCATACTTTAGTTGGTCCATGACTTTCATACAAATCCAAAGAAAATCAACCAGGAGGATTAGCATTCTAGAAAACTTTCACAAAAACCGCAATTTGAAAGAATTAGTCTGTTGAAGAAAAGATTTAAGATTTAGATTCAAGTACATGAAAGGTTGCTGCAAAGAGCAAAGTAATAAACTGCCCTCTTTGTCTATGGGGAACAGGACAAGAATAATAATGCACTCAAATTGTAGTGAGGGAGATTTAAATTAGACATTAGGGAAACCTTTATAAAATGTAAGGTTAGTAAGGACAGCAGCTGATTGATTGGAGGTGCTGCAGCATCTCTATTGGAGATTTTGGGAATGAGTTAGGCAACCATCTGTCAGAGGCAGGCTAGTGATCCTGTTTGGGAGCAGCGGGGTGGGCGAGATGGTCTCCTGACATCCCTACCCACCCTGCCTAGCCCAGGTCCGGTTTTATGCTGTGCTTGGGACCCAGTGAGGTTAGAAACTCTGAAATGAAACAGCTTCTTTACCCTGAACTGTTTTATGATTGTATGTCTTATTTTGCTCTTGTTAGGGTATAAGATAAAGCTTTAATATACTTTTCACCAGCAAGTTTCCATAGCTTTCTTTTCCCAAGAAGGGTGTTAAGAAAATAGTCAAATCCAAACAATTTTTGGATTTGACTTGTGAAAATGCAGCATGTCTGTTTAATACTATTTAAACCTTGGTTTTGTATTATTTGGCAGTGTTCTGTGTTCATATGTTATGAATGAAGTCTTTTTCTAATCATATGAAACAAGATTTGCATATTGTCATTGGGTAAAATTGACCGTCAGAAATTTAAATCTTAAATTCCATTTTTATTTAAGGAAGATTTGATAAAATAAATTAAAATGGGGGTTGCAAAATGCCCTTCTGGTTTTTTGGATGTAGGAGCATAAAATAATAAAGTCCCTCTCTGGAGACTACGTGGCATTACATCATCCCCCACATCAATTTAAACTTTAGTTCTCTAGAGAAGGTGTTATTTACAGTAAAATCCTACGGTATTCAAAGTAATATAATGTGTCTGGTCGCAGCTGATGAAGACGTTTTCTAGAACGGATGGTAAAGTTCATCGAAGCATTAAAGAGGGTATTCTTGGTATCTCATAGGTAGATACAGTCTAGACACTTGAATAATCAGCAGAGTCGTTAGAATGTCTGCCTGTAAGTATACCAGTGTTGGTGGTGAGAAAATAGAAATGTTTCTTGCTCATCATTGTCCGTCTTCCCCATTTTTCTTAGCTTCTGACCTTTCATGCTTAGATATTAATTTGCCCTACTTGTAGTTTGTCTTTCAATTTCTTCTTTTTCTTTTGGTTCAACAGCTGGAACGGGGAAAATAATATTGGAGCCCCATTGATGTGTTTTCATTGAATGATAACAGAATTTAACTAACTGATATTCTGCAGTCCTAATTCATTTTATTTACAGCATTGGAGATTAGAAAAGCAATTTCTAACAGAAATCAAACTTTTGTTTTTCACAAATACTTGTTCCAACATGCTCTTAGATTTGGAAAAAGATCAATGCAAAGTTCTATCAATATTTTTTAAATACAAAAATTTTTAATTGTGACCTGATACTTCAAATAGATCCGTGGTCTTTCTGAGTACTAGAATAGTGGCATATGTGGCTCCTGCTTCACTTAAGTCTCTTCTTTGAAAAGGAAAATTAAAAGTGTATTTTTGCCACTGCTGTCACCACACATTAGTTCTACAGAAATTTTAAAGGTGGAATTTGCTTTGAGTCCAACAGGATGGGGCTGAAGTGCTACACATGAGAGAGAATATATTCTATTGGGTTTTTAATAGATTTAGAAAAAACACTGTTTGTCTTACAGAAACAAGTAAAGGGCCTCCTGTGACACATAAGATTTTGTAAGCACACTGAACTGGCAATCAGCTAATCTCTAGTGTCAGAAAGATATCAGTAATTGGATCCCCTATGAAACAGCAGGAGTCAGTGGTGGGTGGATTGTTTCTTTGCAGTGCGGTGCAGGCAGCTGAGTTCTCCGTGCTCAGCTGCGAGGTTGTGGGAGCATGATTGCCACAGTACCAGGAGATTTGAGGCAGGTTTTTAATTACTGCTTTATTGAATTATTTGGTATTATTTCTTGCAAGTGCGCAATGAAGCACCATGTGAGAATACTAATTTCTACTCGGTTAATCGTGGGTGGTAGCACTTCCACTGCATGCTTGTAGCCTGCTTGTGTCTTTTAGATTTATATTAATCATGAGAGATACTGCTTTTACATTTCTATAGTTAACTTAGGTAAATTTTTGAGTCAGAAATAACGTTATTAATGTGCTTCTGATGTTATGATTGAAAGTCACAGGAGAGATTTCAGCTTTACAGGGTACCACCATGGGAATGCCTTGTTGTTTGAGAACAAAACCAACCCAAAATGTAGAAGGCAGAAGTAAGAAAGGGTTTTATTTTCTGTTGTTTGCAATACATAAGCCTGTTTTGGCTCAACTAATTATCAGAAGTCCCTGTTCTGCTGTATTTTCACCAAGAGCAATAACTCCTACAAGACAGATGTCCTGGTATTTTGAAAGAGTGGTTTAAATATGTATGTGTATGTTTTTTTGCATCTATTTGATGTTTAAATTAATTTTAGAGACAACCATGGATGTAAGATGCTCTTTCTCTTTTAACTGCCTCAGTCCATACTTCTGTGAAATAGTATAGCATATTTTTCAAGCCGTTTAGGGCCCTAAAAGGCTAACTTTTTAATCACTAAAGTGCCAAATAAAGCCAAGCCTTTGAAACTGTATAAAAAATGGTTACTGTCACATAATGTATTTAGCAAGACTTGAACAACAGTTTCAAGCTTTTGAAGTTGATTTTTTTTCCAGCTTTGACATAATTTCCCCTCTCCCATCACCTGCAACTGTTATTGATGCTTGAGTGACTCAAAATACTTGGAATCTGTTTTCCTATCTTATGCTAAATCTGGAAGACCTCAAAGTCAGTCCCTATTCAAATTATTTCTATTGAGCAGAATTGGAAATGGAGAACGTCACTGTGGGGAATATATATAGGTGGGGAATAGGGAATATATAGGCAGGGGAATACATAGAGGGAGCATTTTAAGACGGGTTTTATTTATAATTGATGTTTGTGTGTTCTACATTTATACTCCATTTTAATAACTTCTTAAGAAATGAGCTTAGTTTCAGTGTTTATTCTCCATCCACAGTGTCACTTTATTTCTTACTTTGCAGATCAGAACCAGGCAAATAGAGGGAGAAGAGTGTTGTGCCTTCTCAGTCATATGCCATTGCTATGTGCCCTGTAACAACAGTAAATTGTTGTTTCACGCAGTTAAAGCAGGATTAAAACTGGCTTTGTAAAGAGATCAAGGAAGGATGGTTTAAGTCCAGTAAGTTTTAATAACTTCTCAGAGAAAGACAACTTTTGATCTGACTGGGCATAGAAAAGCAGGGAGTTCCTTCAAGACATCATTGCAAAGAGGAATCACCAATTGTTCTAGTAGTTACTCAATCCCGTTATTTGTCCTTTAATTTTGTAAAGTATATTTTTTCTCTTTGAAATTAATTACTTCTCTTCCAAGAACTGTTTCACAGAAGTTAGTTCTTTAAATGAAAGTATTTACTACTGGTGAGCTCAAATGAGTTTTGTCTTTTCTGCCCTCAGTGGTTAAATAAAAAAAGTTAGGCGTATTGGCCTCATTTTATTATTTGCCTAACCAATGCTACACACAGAAGTCAAGTCTCCTCTTGCAGAGTTCTTAAATATCTGAGTATGTCTTTACCCTAGCTTTACTGGGGTGCTAGCCCTGGAGCATTGGTTCAGAGGCGGGTTTGGGGTTTTTCCTCTTCCTTTTCAAAACTGCTGCTCCGGTAGACACACACACAGAGTTATATATACACTTTTTTTTTTTTTAACATTGTTTCCCAACCACCACCTCCTGCCATAATTTCCCCAGTCTTAAATTTTTTTTTTTCTCCCCTACTTTAAGCAAGTTTTCTGTGAGAAGGCATTATGTGCAGGATTTTGCTGCAGCCACTTTTCACGTTTAGAGTACTGCTTTTCCAGTTTATTTTGGCAGATAGAGCAAAGCGATAAGATTGCTATGTAGGAAAGTTGGACAAATACATCACTGCTGTACTTGGCGCTGATATTTTTCCAAATACCCCATTTTCTTATTTGTCTTTTTCATGTTCCACATAATCCCAGTGTCACAGTTTCAGGGTCTTAATCAGATCCCAGCTTGGTGGTTAGTGCTTCTCTTTTGATATGTTTTTTTTCAACAACATTGTACAAAAAGTAGTTTCCTTCCCTTTATTTTCTTTATGTGAGAAATGCCATTTAGGTTTTACTTTACTTTGCCCAAATATACATTTTTTTCACCTGCTGTTTCCATGGCTCGATGTGCAGTGAGACAGCTTCTTGGTTCCCAATGGGGGTTGCTCTGACAGGCTGCATTGACTAATTGGTCTCTGCCATTTTCTAGATCTTTATCTCCTTTCTCTTGCTTTCCCAGTTAGAGCAGAGCCTCACTGAGAACAGCCCACAGGAAAGCGCTCTCCTTGAGCTTCTGACAACCACCTCGTCTCTTGCCTGGTGCTATTATTAACGAAACAAAAGCAAAAGTCCTCTTGTGGGCTTCTTGCAAGTAGTGAGGAGTCAAACTGTGAATTAAACATCTTTTGCCTACATTGCAGCTGATAAAGAAACAGCTGAGTGATGTTTCTGAGGCACAGATTGAAAGGTTTTTTAAGAACACCAAAGAGACTAACTGTTAAGTTTTTGATATTACGTTTAGATTTCTTTTAAAAGGAAAAAAAAAAAAAAAGGAATAGTATAATGTCACATTTATTAGGGTAATAGTATTAAGAACTGACTCACAAGGTAGGTACAGTGTAATTACAATACTCCATTCTCACACACTTTATATAGCTTTTAGCATCCTTCTGCTCTTCAAATCGATTAAGTCCATACAGAAATGGATAGCATTACCAGTGTTCAGAAAAATGAAGGAAATCAATGCTGTGATTTAATCTTGTATTTACCTGTTTCACTAGAATTTTAATTCAGTTTGAGAATCATAGAGAAGCCTTCTATTCATGGTGTTTCATGACTTTATTTTAAAAACATTTTCTCATGAATTGATGCCATTGTAGAGCAGAACAGTCAACAATTAATGTGGAATTCAAATTGGGAATTTTCAACAGGTACAGAGGCACGGAACATTTGATGCATTCAGATTTAAGGTTCCACTTTAAAAAAAGTGTACTCAGCAGAATACAGGAATTTAAAATTTCAGCATCTAAACGGTCTCGATTCTGTCCAATCAAAATGCCCTGTAAGTATAATATGATTGGGTTTAAAAAGTTTCAGTATTCATGATTGTCAAGAAATGAATAGCAATTTGACTCTGTTTTTCCACATATTTTCTTTTTCCTTAAGACAGACAAAAGGTCCAAAGTTAAATCTTTTTGCGCATCTTACTTATGTGTTTCCCTGTTTAATCTGCTCAAGGCTTTTTTGTTTGTCTGGCTTTTTTTCTGAACTTCATAAGTCAATGGTTCTGGACTAACTACCAGTCTCTTTAAAACCTATGTATATATTTTTATTTCTGATACAAATTCTTAGCCTTAGTTACATTGCAAAGTATTTTGACCATAAATAGGCTTAGAATTAGATTGTTCTGCCATATTCCTGATGATCTGAAGGCATGTACTATCATTAAATCTTTTATGAACTATAACTTTCCATCTTATGTTAACTCAAACTTTAATTTACACCAGGGTAACATCCGTAACGTCTAAACCACCTCTGAGTTAGGCAGGATGTAATGCTGCTGTTAGAGCGGTACAAACTAGCCTTGAGCTGCTACAAGGTATTCTGCCATTGACTTGTTGGAGGATTTGCTTAGTGAAATCCGTGCCAATGTCTCTGGATGTTAAGGGTTTCACTTGTATATCAGCTTCTTTGGTATCCACAGTAGGTAGTCAAACCAATGCCACTGCACCAATGTGTCAAACATCACCAGCTACTATGGCAGATGGCCACCAAAGTTGTTGGCCTTCCAGCTAAATACTCAGTTATCTTTAATTTTTGACTCTTGGGTCCATTCTCCCTTATCCTACAGACTCATGAAAATCAGTATAATAGTTTCAATGGAAATCATCAATACATAAATTTCATTTACTTCTTTTTGACCTGACTTCATGTAGCCTATATGTATACGTATACATAAAAAAAATTGCCAAGGTATGTAGATTAAGGTTCATTGACAACTTACAACTTGATTTAATTGCAGCTTTTTTTTTGTAAATCTAAATTTGCAGAAGATTTAGGTTAAAAAATATGGAAAGTTTGAACAACTGGATTTTAATTATGATCACTCGCAGTAAAAATACAGGTGCTAGATTCCTTAACCATTTAAAAACACTTTAATTACTAATTATACCTGTACAAAACTATTTATTTAAAGAACACAAATCTGAAATCCAAGGATATGGTGTATTTTTCATACATTTCAGTAGACTAAATGGCTTATAACAGCTTGTATTGGGGTATAGCACTAAAAATAACTTGAACATTTTGCCAGTAATCTAGATTCCTACCATTTAAAAACACTTTAATTACTAATTATACCTGTACAAAACTATTTATTTAAAGAACACAAATCTGAAATCCAAGGATATGGTGTATTTTTCATACATTTCAGTAGACTAAATGGCTTATAACAGCTTGTATTGGGGTATAGCACTAAAAATAACTTGAACATTTTGCCAGTAATATGCAAAGCAAAAGTTTTGTCAAAGAAGTTTTCCAAGTTGTGGTTTTATCTGGCATCCCAGTGTTTAAGGAGAAAGCTAAGATCTGAAATCACTTTCTTGAGAAAGTGAAAGATATTATCTCTTATGGCCTGTTGCTGCACTTGTGTTTGCTCAATACCTTGGTCTTGTAGCTGCAGGGACCAGGCTATAACACTGGGTATAAAAAGACTGATACTGCTGCCCCATTCCCTCTTTCTCCAGTAAGACTGCAAACAGTTTATGTGCTCCCCAACACACTGAAAGTTGTGACAGGGAATCAGAGGCAAAGTGGGGAGCTCCAAGAGAACCAGGGGCCATATTGTTCACACATCAGTGCTCTGGGAGGAGCTGAGGTCCTATTGACGGATCCTGCCGGGTGGGCACATGGAGGCAGCAGATGAAATCTCTGAAGTTTGTCCCTTCTGCTCAGTGGTGATGGTCGTCTCTTTCTGCTGGTGTCTGTGGAGGCAGGCCCTTTCCTTGACTTACCTTTGAGCTAGGGGGAGCAGAGCAGGACAGAGCACAAAGAAAAGGCAGGCCTGGACTTGGCAACGAACATCTTTTGAAGTCTTTAAGTGAAGACAAAAAGAGAAGCTTAGGGAGGAGATGGGAGTGTTGCCTAGCCCATTTTGGCTGCTGTCAAATGCCTTTCTGCATTTCTTACTACTCAGTACAGGCATTTTCCTTAAAAATCAAAATGGTTAAAATTCTGGTGTACGTCATCGTATGCGCAGCAAAGACAGACAACTTTCGGGACCCTTTGACTTCAAATCTCTTAACTGAGTAGACAACACAAAACGAGAGAAGTTAGCACAGTTTGTAGGGGGAAGCAAAAGAGAACTAGGACAACTTATTCTTTGCTAGAGCTTGTCACTGCTGCCTTTAATTGCTCATAGCTGTGGGTACATGTGACCACTTTTCTTTGCTGTTATTCTGTAAGCAGCTTTAAGGTGATACCCCTCACAAAAAACAGAGTAGAAATGGATACTAAATGAGGAAAGCCTTTCAAAGAATTTTCTCAAAACTCAATCATCTAGTTTTTAAAGGGCATGTTATGTAAAGTACTTATCATAGTTGCTCTTGGAAATGAAGGTAAGATTTTGAGAAGGAATTAGAAGATTGTTTATCTTGGTCGTGGGTTTTTATTCAATACCATATGAACCCTTGTCTGCTGATCAGTTAGGTTCGTTTGCAAATATGAAGGGAGGGGAACAAGATGATTCAGAAGAAAAGCTGTATGGGATAGAGCCTTCTATTACATAATAGAAATCAAAATCCAAACTCAACTAGTAGTGATTCAGTAGTTAGCAGTTAACAGTCATTATATGGTAAATAGCAAAATGAGAAATCAAGATGATACCTACTTGGTATTTTTGAAAAACTCTTTTCATCTGAAGCAAAATGTATTTGCTGATGCTAATAGACATTGTAGTTGCACAGGGAATGAAGCTGGAGGCATTTTGTAAGTCGTCCTTTATTTAATGGTCATGACTGGCACTTGTGGTAAATGATGCCAGATGTTAGATGGAAAGCCCTCTGTTTTGGCTGCATTTTATTTTTTTTTTAGCCTTTCTTCCTGTGCTGTTTATGCCGGTGTACACTTTTTATTAACTTCAGTGGGTGTAGGATCATGCCCTTACATCATAATTTTATTGAGGCTTATTGGAAAAAATGTTTAGATAGACCCTGAAAATGTTTCATAGTTCAGAGAAAACAGACTACATTAAACTACAGATTGTGTTTAGAGAATGAGGAAGAAAACTTTAAAGTAGATCATAATTTCTATAGATGGTATTTGCATTAATAACAAGTGCTAGAAATGTTTTTGTGGTTTAGTTCTCACTTGATGACGGGGGACAATAGTAAAGAAGGAAAGTGTTTCTTTGCCAGTGCTGTTACTTGTTGGTCTGTTCTATGAGTACAGCAGAATTTCTGGCTGGTCATATGGAAATGACTAAAAAATGTCTGTGAAATTAAGGAAAAAAATCTGAAAATTTACCATATTCAGTAAAAGCTCATCTAATTTTAATATATGCTGTGGGTTCAAATTTACGTCCCTTTGTCAGTAAGCTAATATGAAAGAGTTTAATTGGGAAATACCTTTTACCCTTTTCCTCAGTGGGATTGTGCTTTCAAACCTATTCAAATTCATCATCAGTCTTGTACAAATTATCTTAGAAAGCCCAAGGAAAAATCAATGGGAATATTTCCCTTAGGGTCCACCATACTGATTACAAAAATATCCATACTTAATACTGAGTTTATGCTTATATCTTCACAACTGGTCATGAAGCAGATTCAGTGTATACATTCATATCGAGCCAATGATGTTGCAAGTGCTTCCAGTGCTGGTAAATTTGTAAAGACTTGCATTTACACCAAATTGTGCTTTGCACTTCTGACAAAAATACATATGTAACTTCCAGGGCATAACATGTGTGTTCATTTTCTCACCACGTGAGAAGGCTCTGGGGAGGTGTTATTGCAGCCTTTCAGTACTTAAAGGAGGCTTATAAGAAAGATGGGGACAGGCTTTTTAGGAGGGCCTGTTGCAATAGGACAAGGGGGAATGGCTTTAAACTAAAAGAGGGTAGATTTAGGCTAGACGCAAGGAAGAATTTTTTTACGCTGAGGGTGATGAAACACTGGAACATGTTGCCCAGAGAGGTGGTAGATGCCCCATCCCTGGCAACATTCAAGGTCAGGTTGGACGGGGCTCTGAGCAACCTGATCTAGTTGAAGATGTCCCTGCTCATTGCAGGGGGGTTGGACTAGATGACCTTTAGAGGTCCCTTCTAACCCAAACGATTCTATGATTCTGTGTGCAAGTCTGACGCATCAGACTTGACAGTGTATATCGGAACATCTCCCGTTTTGAACTAGCTCTACTAATGCTCTGTCATCTTCTGTAATGACCCTTTAACTTTCCTAGGGTGAATTACAAATGTTTGCACTCATGCAAAGCATAAATATAAATGTTGACAGTGTCATGCAACAGTGACTTCTTGTCATTCCCACCAGCTGCATTGTCCTATAATATACAATAGCAGCTGGAACTCAGTTGTGAAATAAAAACCATACAGTTGGCTTTTGGGGACCCCTGTGTTAGCATTGCCAAATTCCTATGGAGTATGATATCTTGCCTTTTTTTTTTTTTTTTAAGAATGCAAAACTTTTGCAAATAGCGTTGCTGTTTGCCTTCTACTAGGCTTCCAAATTGTCAGTGATAATGTTTTGATACATGTTTCTTTTCCTTTTATTGTTTAGCTTAAATTTTGCTGTGGCGGAAACTCAGCCTGAATTTTGTCAGGCTGAAGGTCAAATTCCTTTACAAATGAGGACAAAATTAGATTAAGTTCCCTATTTTTGGAGAACCTCAGTAATGTTAAGAATCCTCCACTTCCTACAGCAAATTTCTGACGGCTACGAAGTGATTCAATGTTAGCACCACTGCCGTTGGGAAGGAGTGCAGTAGCGGCAGGAGAGACTTCTAATTTACATGGGTATTTTTAAATACGTGACAGAATGGTGAAGGCAGTAGGAGATACAGATTTTCCACAATGTCCACATTGTTATATACTTCTGTTTCCTGGTCTTATTTCAGTTTTACAGGCAACGAGGTGTTAAATTTTGTCCCTTCTGTTCTCCTATGTTTGAACATGGGTGTTTGACCGTTCAAAAGCGATGTAAAATTATCGGCATCTTTAGCATCCCTTCCTTTTGCCCAAGATTGCTATTTTGCACATGATGAAGAAACTGTTCCTCTTCCCCAAACAGCACTCATACGCCAGGCTTGTTTGCTCAGTTTCTGGAATTAGAGCATGATTGTGTTTCATCACAAGCAATCGGCTGGTTGCCTTCTTAGGCGTTTAGAGACATGTTTGCTGCACTGTGACCTGGTGGGTACCTTAGGTTTTAAAATTCATGCTGTTAGAGCTTGCTGGGAGCCACAGGCAGGTCCTTGAAGAGGGTGTCCCATTTATATCCAACCCAGAATTAGGGGGATTTCTTAGGAAGAATGGAGTTCCGAAAGTGGTAGCCTTGCAACAGAAGTCCGCAACTGGTGCCCTGTACTTCTTCCTGCTGTGGCCAGCATAATGTCTCTGTGGTCAGCGGTGCTGGTGCTCTCCTGGAGGAATGGATAACTGCAGCTTGCTTGTTGTGGATGCTGGGTTTGTCGAGCCCTGCAACTTAAAAGCATTGTTTATTAAACCAACCAAACAAGGGAATTAAACAGATTATAGGCTTATCGTAGAGCAAGTGAAAGACAGAAAGCGCATAATTGGAAGGAGGAGTGTTTTGACAGCTTCTGCAGATGGCAGTAGACAGAAGGGAGGATTGCATTCCTAAAGTGTAACTTTTTATTAATAAGGTTCAAATAATTCTAGCAGCTTTTTTGAGGATATTGTATTTGTCATGGAAAGTATGACTGGATTTCTTTCTAGATATTGCTTATGACGGTTTTACTTGGGTTTTTTTTCATGATTCAGAATGCTTTCTGAGCAATGCCATTGTGCAGATTATGTACTAATTTTTGAAGCAACGCTCTGATTTGGTTTTGTAATGCTGTGTTCTCCAGAAGGATCAGAAGTTTGGTATTGCCTCAGAGACTTTGCACTATTTTATCACTCAGCAGTGTTTTCATATTCAGTATCATGTCTGAAGCAAAATATTTAAATGGAAGATTGTTTCAGAATACTTATTTTTCAGAAACATATATAAACATAAAAATAATACAGTGAAGAATTTAGGTTTTTTACATGCTTTTGGCTTTTGCCTTTTAAAAACCAAAAGGATTTCCTTAGGGATTTGCTTGTCTAAATCTATTTTCTCTCCAGCATATGAAATGACAGGCTATACAAAATGCCCAAATATTAATTTTTTTGGCATGTCTGTATATTTGTCTGTCAACCTTCAGTGAATTTTCTGGTTTTCTATTAGCTTGTCCCAAACTGCTGGCAAGCTAAATTTCTCTAACAGGCATCAATTCACTGCATTAAATGCCTGTTCTGCCCTGCAAGATGTATTGATTATTTTTTTCTCAGCAAAGTGACAAATACCATTTTCATGACAATAATAAAGATTGATGACGATTTTATGGAACAGAGAAGGAGCCGATATTGCTGAGAGAACCTTGGGGCTTATAAAAAATTGCAAAAAAAATCATTTGAATTAATAAAGAAATTAATGAATTAATCTGTTGCTGATGAAGCTGAAGCATTTTTGATATAATGAAAACTACAGTAAATGCATGATCATTGCTGAAGTGAGGCAAGTTTAAATGTATTTATAGCATCTGGTGTCTGAAATTACTTGGAGAAATGCTAGTAATCCATTCTGAAGAGCTCAGACTCTGAACTCGTTAAGTTGAATTAATAAAGAAATTAATGAATTAATCTGTTGCTGATGAAGCTGAAGCATTTTTGATATAATGAAAACTACAGTAAATGCATGATCATTGCTGAAGTGAGGCAAGTTTAAATGTATTTATAGCATCTGGTGTCTGAAATTACTTGGAGAAATGCTAGTAATCCATTCTGAAGAGCTCAGACTCTGAACTCGTTAAGACTTTAAGATAAATTTTTTTCCTCGGATTTAGGTATGCATGATCACATACGAGTGAATATTGCGGTGCTATCTTGATCAGTGGAAGGTGAACCTGAAAGGCCGAGGAAATATTGTCCGGTTTTGTGTAGGGGTATTTATTTTAAACCTAAAATGAAATATATTTCTTCAGGGCTTTTTTTGTTCATTTTCATTTGCATCTCATGTTGTTATCTCCTTTGCTGGAGATACAAACTGTAGGTCAAACTCCTTTACCCTTGTTCTTGCACCTTATCCACTATTTAAATGAAGCTGGACAGATAGTGAGGTTTCAAGATGAGACTGAATATTTGAATTTGACACAATAATAGATTATTCATGACATTGTATCAAAGCAAATTATAACAACAGAGTTCATGCTGGGTATAATAGCATTTACAATTTGTATGTGTTTTTATATGTCGTCTTATCTTAAAACAAAACCTGTTTATGGATGCTTTCATATAGTCAAGGTTTTGTGTGTGTGATGACTGTAAAAATCACCTCTCTCATTCAATAACCTTGTATCAATTTTAGTGCTTTTTTTACTTTGGAAAATATATTTTCCTGATTGATGTATAGTTGAAAAACTAAGGTTAGAGTATGATGGATATAAGACTTTCAAACAAACTGGAAGGTAGGACAGCGAAGAAAAAAGATTACACTGATAGCTATAGTCCCTGAAATGGCACCATATTTTGTATTTAGTTTATTCTCTGATCTTCTCCATCAAGGTATATGAAGAAGATATATGTTTTAGTCTGGGAAATTAAATCCAGTGAATTAAGTTTACAAAGACAAGCCAGAGTAGTATGCAAAACTAATTAGTTGTGTGTCTCTTGCACATGTGATATGTCAGTATGACTTGGAAAATTTTAGTCCTGCCTCCCTAAAAAAAGTTATAATTAATCACAGTTCTGATTTTCTGTCGAGCCTAAACCAAGCCTGATTTGAGGCCAAACACAAAGAAGAAATGTTTCAGAATTAAGTGCAAGGACATTTGTTTGTTTGTTTGTTTAGCATACTTAATAGTATGTTCAGATTAATTTTTTTCTTAAAATCCTAGGTGAACTATAAAGCTTAAAAGGAATTTTTGTGTGGTTTTTTACTTGAAAGAATCAGATAATATATTGTTTCCCTTCTGCTGAATCTATATACATATATGTTGGAAAAACATGTTATTGTAGAACAACAGATGGTGAGAGCTGATGATGTAGTATTCAAATAAAAAGCGAAACAAACAAACAAGTACACACATCCCACTGTGAAACTTGCATAGAGCTTAATGGTTAAAAAAACAATAAAGCCAATTTCTGCATTTGACTTATCATGAGGTTCTGAACTGTTCACATACTACTCTAAAATTGTCTACTGTACACTTTCAGTGCAAACGTTATTTCAAGAGTGTATCTAAAACTGTCCAGCAGTATTTAAAGAAAGAGAAAGTAAAATAATGCCTTCATTATAAAAAAGAATGGCTATGACCTTTTAAATGACAGCTGTAGTACCAGAACAGCTGGGCAAAGAGGTTGAAATTTTTCAAGGTGGCAGCTCTCAAAAGAAATGTCTTCGAAATGTGTCTATGAAAAAGGTTGTGATTTGGTCTGAAGGTGTTATAATTTTCCCATGGGCGGTAAAATTTTAGTAGTAGTATATCCACCAGGTTACTTAGAAGAGCAGTTGGCTGACTCTGCTTACAAATCTTACGTAATTTTTGCAGGACGTGCACCTGGGATTTGCAGGAGTCCTGGTGTCATTCACTGTTGGCTGTAAATTGTAAAATGATGGGCTTCCTCTTGACTGATTTACAATATGCTAACAAGCATGTTTATGCCCTGAGAGGTCAGGCAATTGGCATTGTTAAAGATTTAGGCACAGTCTTAGTTTCCTTAAGTTTTCTCCTTCTTGAAAAGAGAGAACTCTGTCCAAGCTGGCTTGAGAGGCTGCAGTTAGCCTTGTGTGGAGCTGAAGAGGATCCAGCGAGTCCTTAGACCAGCCACAGTGTGTGGCTCTGCCACTAGTGTCTGCTTTGGTCCACGAGCGGGTGGAACCGCACTTGGGGGGCGCTGCCACTGTTTAGCCCTTTAGGACCCACATTAGTTTTATATAGAAGCAGTGGAGAAGTCTTGGTGCAGCGCTCCCCAAAGGAGCTGCAGTGGAAGAGAAGGACTAGGGACACCCCGTGTCTTGCTGCATGTCTCGACCTAGCTCCTTAAACCATGGTGAACATGGGCTCTGTGGTGAACGTGGGCACGGTGAACTCCCTGCAGTACTAACCGGGTGGCCTTCCGCAGTGTGCTTTAGCATCTGATTTAGACTACGTCCATGCCGGTGCTGTCTGGAAGCGTGTAATATCTTCAATGATGTATTTCATTACTGGTTTTGGGTACAAAATGCTAAGTTCAGAGGATTTCCATCAGCAATCCGTGTGTTCTTAACAGTATTGTGCTTCCACACCATTTTGTGAAGCAGTAAAGTTCAGTGGCCATAAAATGGCGTCAGAAAATAAAAGTTAAAATGCACTCTATGACTTTTTGCTGAAACAGAAAATTAGCCTGATTTGTTATAGCAAAGTAATTCTATTTGACTGCTCAAGGCTAGGCAAATGTTTTGAAAAGTTATTTTAAATATTATCCACAGCTTGGAACATATGCAATCAGGAAGTAATGTATTACCAATGAAACAACACATAAAATTCCTCATAGGAATACTTGCTGAATTTTGTTTTACTGTTCTCATTTTGGCTTGGTGTGCTGAAAGAAACACTGTAGAAATTCTGCTTAAAACTGTGCTATATGAATTCGTATTTGCAACTAATTTTGGAAATTTAATGAGATTTGAAAATGCTCGTTTCTTATTTTAATTTCCACTTTGAAATATAAATTCATTTTAAATCATTAAAACTGAATATAATGCTTGCATATGATTGATGATTTTGATTATCATTGCATTCGCTAATTTTTTAATATCCTGTTTTTGTAGTGAAGTCTTTAAGAATTTAGCCAGATTAGGGGCTGTGGGATGAAGCCCAACTTTCATGCAGTAGCTGAAGGACTCTTAAATCAGTCTCTGGAGTTATTTAACGGTTACCAATTACTCCGGCATTGTAAACAATCAAAGTGCTTGTATCTGCAGGCAGTAGATAACCTGAAAATCAAATATATCAGCTCTGCCCAGATCCTTGAAGAGATTGTCCTGTCAACTAAAACAAGAATAAAAGATGTGATTGTAAATAACATTCGTGGGACAAGCAGGTTAGTAACATTCATTTAAAAAATAAAGAGCCACCTGTAGCAGGCAGTTGACATTAATTGAACTAGCAGAAAGCAAAGCCTTAAGAAACTTGCAAGCATGTATACGTTCAATTGGCTTTGTTTCCCAATTGTTTTAAGTTACGGTTTGCCATCTTCTGATGCAAAGGTTTCCTTTATCCGTTCCTTGCAAGAAGGTATAGCATGTAACACAGGTTTTAGAAACCTCTGCAGTTCGGCTCCTTTGAGTAATGGAGTGAGTCCTAGCGCTACATTTTTTTCTTTATGTAAAGGTTATGTTTATGGCTAAATGCACACCATAGGGATCTTACTTTAATACAAGAATTAATTGAATTACTTAATTGAATAGTGTTTCTTACCTGTTATTAACAGCTTTTTTCTAGTTTTGTTTCTCATTACATTAAGAGAAAAGAAACTAATCATTACCTGTAATTTTTGATTGTTGAAATATCTCCATCTCTACCTAATGAGTAGACAAGAAAAGTGAAGATTTATAGATAACAATATTTAAAATGCCATCAGTATTAGGAATAATATCAATTTTAGTGACCACTGGACTTACTTAATCCTGTAGCACTGAAGTTCTTAGAGCTTTGGCCATTTAACATGAGTGCTGGTGTACAAAAAGAGATTCCAAACCAGTAATATTGCAACAGATGTTTTCATTGAGAATCCTAGGCTGACCCTGCTACATATGGATGGTTGTGTTCATAGTTTAAGTATGTGCTAAGCTTTTTTCTTTTATTTCAAGGGAATGAGTCATTTTTGGTGGAAATATTTGATAAATGGAGGGGAAAGAGCAAAACTGTTAGCTGCCGTTTTCTTGTATTGACTCTTTTCTTTTTTCTCTTAAAGATAGCTATTTAGTCCATTAGTGGATTTCTTTCCCCTTCAAGGCTGGCTTCCTGTAGGTTTCACCGTGGAGTAGCAGGTGTACAATTCCAAAGTGTCTTTACAAGTGGCTCAGCAGGGCTTCCTGTGCTGTACATTCACTGGAGACAGCTCATCTGTTTAATCCTTATGTTTTAGTCAACCTTTCTTATTATGCGGACAGGGCTCCCATGCTCAGCTGGATTTTGACTCTCAGAATGAATTGATGGAGCTCTTTGATCTTTGCTGTGTATTGCATCTGTTTCATCTTTCATGTTAATGCATGATCTTCCTAACTCCTAGCTAGTGCTTTATTTTATTTATTTTTTTTCACTTTAATCCATCAATTTTACTTTGTTCTTTTTGGCATGCCTTTTTATGTGCAACGAACTTGATTGCACAACTTTAACATAATGATAATTAAGTTGGTACGGGTGTTTAAAAACACAGGCAAAGACCTAGACAGCCATGTTTACTTAAGGTTGGCACTTAGCATTTTAGGGCCTTGATCGGAATCCTTAAATGGGATCCATGCATTTCTTTACAAACTTGCAGATTATTGCACCTGGTATTTGTGATAAATAGGGGAAATACCAAAGAATCATAGGATGTGACAGTATATATGTCTGGAGTAGCTTGCTACTGGGTATCGACACCAGAACTACAGCAGCATTGAGCAGTACTCTGCAGAACCAGTATAATGCAGTACTTTCCCGAGGTATAGCACCTCGACAGCCTAACATATGAGCATATATTTAAGTTCATTCCTTCTAGGGGCACTGCTTAAATTCCTGTTCAAAATTAAGCAGCTCCTTAGGTACTGTTAAGCAGGGATACTTTTCCCTAACTGTGCATTTTTTTTTTCTGCTCCAGGTGGTTTTGATTAAAGACATTTGAAGTTCCATGTTCTAGCTCAGTTACATGGTGAGTTACAGTTATGTTTTGGTTTTTCTTTCCCTCCCCCCCCACCCCCGTACATTTAAATATGTCAACCAGCAAGAGATTACTCTTTTTCAAATGAAACCAGCAAAGGAACAATTTTGATTGTACTTTTTAGATGAAATTAACACTATCAACAGAGCATTTTATAATGGTATGTTTGATTCCTGCACTTACAGAATAGAGTTTAAATTCCCTTCTCAAAAAGATTTAAATCAATGTTCAGTTTTAAGTGAGAGTAGCAACTCCAGGTGGTTGATTAAAGACATTTGAAGTTCCATGTTCTAGCTCAGTTAAATGGTGAGTTACAGTTATGTTTTGGTTTTTCTTTCCCTCCCCCCCCACCCCCGTACATTTAAATATGTCAACCAGCAAGAGATTACTCTTTTTCAAATGAAACCAGCAAAGGAACAATTTTGATTGTACTTTTTAGATGAAATTAACACTATCAACAGAGCATTTTATAATGGTATGTTTGATTCCTGCACTTACAGAATAGAGTTTAAATTCCCTTCTCAAAAAGATTTAAATCAATGTTCAGTTTTAAGTGAGAGTAGCAATTTAATTTTTCTAGTGATCATTAATGCCGGAGTGGCAAGAGCATTTTCAAGTGAGCAAAGAGCTTTTGGTCTGCAACAGCTAAAATCTTAAGGAGTCTTTGCTCATAAGAGGTTTGATATATTTCACTGCAGTCCAGCGTCTTACACACATGGCATACTCAGAGCTATTTCCTATGTTGCTCCATATACTTATGGAGCAAAATATACTTACATAGTTAAATATGTGCTCATATTTTTCTCTTAGAAACCCTTTGGGAATAGGCAACATCTGGGCATTTAAGTTTCTGTGGGTTTTTTTTTTTTTTGTTCTTCCTCAGGAGAGGGCGGCTTATGCAGAACTTCCACCTCCCTGTTTGGTGTGGTGAAGCCTGGCACGGTTGATTGTTACATGGTGGGGAGCCCTCCATTTACAACTGCAGAGGGATCCTTCAGTGACACTTCTTTGGTCAACTACATATGACCCATTCAGTCACATTACATGGGAATCTTTTAATATCTTCATGCAAATACCATCTTTATAAAGGGAAAAAAAGCATAAAACTAATTTTTGGGAAACAGCAACATTTTTCCTTTTGTACTTGTTAGGCTTTATTTAAAAGGAACACAGAACCATGCAGAATGGACTTGAACATCTGGAAGATTTGGGTATCCATGTTCTTTTGGTAGCTTTGAAAACTTCAGTGACATATCATACAGTCATGTATTCCTTATCACAAGACTTTGCAACATATGCGTTTTGGAAATTAGCCTCACAAAATGACTAATGTTAGGCTTGATTTCACTGTGGCATGGGTAGATACCACTGTTCCTAACAATAATTTCTGTAATGAAAGAGTAAAAGGGCCTGATCTTATACAATACAATTATGTTTGCTGCTGCTGCTGCAAAAAAGATAATTTGATCATTTTTGCATGGTATAATAAATATCTTCCCCCCCCAAATAAACAAACAACCCCCCAAAAAACCCAAAACTATGCTTCTGTTACTGTTAGACCACCTTCTTTTAGGTACTGCTTGACATATATAAGAGCTTGCTGTCCTCTGATACTGCAAATAATAGATAACAGCCATTGATGTATAGTCCAGTTTTAGAGTACATAAGAAAGAAATTTACATTTGGAAAAAAAATGATTACTGACTTGGCCTCCTTGTTCTCTTTTTTCTTTTTTTTAATTTGCCTTTGGAGCTATTGCCTTTTAACTGCTCTGAAATTAATCAGGTGTAAAGTATTATCTGTCAGGAAATTAACTAATTGTATTGAAAGAAGCTCATTAAGTCAGTCTGGAAAATTATTAAAATTCTGAATGCCCATGTTGGGCAGTTTCACAACTTGAGACCTACCTTGGGAGAGTCCAGATGCAAAATTTAACTATGTTAACTCTTTCACTTTTTATTTAAAGAATGAATTATAAACAATTTTAGTGTTTTGGGCTGGAGGTTTTTTTTAATTAATTTCCTGTCAGTTGGGTGTTTTAGTTTATGTCACTTTGATTGGATCATTGCAGGTATAACCTTTCTAATGGGTCATATACCAGAGTTTGTTTCTACCACATTATTAGTGTTTCACATGCTTCAGTTTTAGACAGACAAAATGGATTCTTTTAGGAGGCTACTTCAGCTATAAGTACATTTTTTTAGTTTGGGGAAAAAAATATAAAATGACACTTTAAAAATAAGTACCATATAATCTAAAGAGATTGTATTGCTGTAACATGGCAGTATGTTTTCCCCAACATATTTTGTGTTCACTGGCTCCAGAACAAGCATTTGTTTAATTCGGTTGTCATTTCATTCTGTGTGTCTGTCTGTCTACCATTCCAGTTCCAGTTTACCGTGGGTAGGAACTTTTGCATAGGAGAAGCTTCCAGGCTTTTTAACCACAAAATTAGGAATGAATTTCTGCACACAAGTTTACTGCAAAACGCTGCAAACCCTGCTTTTAGGGAAGAGCAATTGTCAGCTCCTGGAGCCATGGTGCTCAGATGTCTTGCTTGACCTAGCGAGGGGCTCTTTCAGAAGGTGCTTTAATATATGAAAAAAATCTTTCTATTAAGAAAATGCAAGCTTTTTATTGTTTCATCTTTACAGAATGATACAAACAAAACTCTCTAATCCAGAATTGTTAGCAGTCTGAATGTGAATGGATGACTTGCTTTTTTTTTTAATTGAGATATAATTATTTTTTGTAGCTTTCAGCTCATTCTTAGTTTCTTATTCACATGAGCGTTCTCGTATTACAGATATGTTGTCAGTTATTTAACTGTGCGCTCTTGGTACTGATTTTTGCCATTCTGCAACACAGGAGAACTGTATTGAAATCTTGTTTAATGTGTTGCATTAAGCCATCCTGATATTTCGTGTACTAAGTAAACTTCAATGCCACGTGTGGGCAGAGGTTGGGAGAATATACCAGGAAAAAATTGCTCTGTGCTTGCCCTTACACTTTTTCCTGGACACCTGCTATTGGACATTGTCAAAGGCAGGATGCTGATATCTGAGCCAGTGTATATATTCTTACTGATCAGTTTAAAAAGAGAGATATGTCTGACTACTGGTGTAGGTCACAGAATAACAGAACATTGGTGCAAGAAAAAGGGAGTGGCAAGGAAAAAAACCTGACAGTTTTCAGGCTCACCTGCAGCTGGTCACAGCAGAACAGAACAAAAGTCCTTTAGTTCATGTGTACTGACAATATTATAGCAGGATAAAACTGGACCTGTTTATCATGATGCAGGTGGAGAAATGGTCTGTTTCTCCTTTTTCTTTCTTGGTCAGTTCCTAGAATGTAAGCAAGATTGTTTTTCTTACAATGCATTAATATTTCACCTCTGTTCATTCTGTGCTAAGGATTGACGCAACATGTGGCCTCTTCACATCCGCCTTGTGGCACTTCCCCCTCGAGAAGCTACGCGTAACCTTTGCAGACAGTGTTCTGCACTGTGAAACTTTATCGTTTCATTCTTTTCAGTGGAATATACATGCAGTTTATGATGCACTTGATTTGCACTGCTAAAAATAAAATAAAAAGAAAAATATCTGTGACTATTTTTGATGCATATGATGTGCCAAAATGAGAAACTATACCATAAGCTCTCTGTCTATAGCTACATATGCTCTTTCTTGGAATGAGAGAGGAATCAGTGAGTGAGAGGGTCAGTGTGTCACCGAGCCTTCGAAGCTCCTGATTTCAGGAAGAGGTTCACCGCAGAGGAATATTGCTTCTCAGACCCCGGCTCTGCCACATGTGCTCCCCTAAACCTGCTGACCTGTGCACCATCCTGCATTGGCTTTGTGCCCTTGTGTTGCTCCTTTCCTTCTCCTAGTTTGTGTGTTGTAGCACCGTCAAACATGTAGGCTCTTTATTAACTGGCAGCCGCTGAACATTAAAAGTTAATTTAAAAGCCCACTGGATTACAATGTGAAGAGCATTCCTTTCATTACATTGCCCATTATTTTAAATGTTTAATTTACATATATTATCGCTTAATTTCACTTAATTTTTTGTAATGAGGCACTGAATGGAAGATTTACAGGATTTACTAGAGTACAAATGGAAGGTTTATTAGACAGGCATTTTTAAGGTTAAGCTTATGAATAGGTATACATAGCTTTAAAACTAAATGCGTTTATATCAATCTCGGGTTGTGAAATGCAATTGTGACTATTGATCAAAATGTTTTAGACTATTCTCTTTTTGCTGTAGGTCATGGATCTTACTCTTTTCTATGCTTCCTTCTAGGTTGTTTTTTTTTTTTTTGGTGGCAATTTTCTGTGTTCTGTGAGTGCAGCAAATATTGTGGAAATCCTGGAGTAATCTTGTCTTTACCAGAATAAACCTCTCCTTTGAGCCTGGACCACCGTTATTATGGTCATGGCTTGTGTTTTTATTTAAACTGGATGTGCTTCAGGTTAACTGTGGCCTATCCTTTGCTGTACCTCCCTCCCTTCTAAAGAAATTTTTCTTTAGAGTTTACTTTTCCTTTACCACTTACTTTCCTTTTCTCCTCCTGTAGCTGGTTATGTTGTCTAGTTGCTTCCACGGAGGTCTTTCTGTACTTTCTTCTTTGTGTATTCTCTTTGATATGTATCCTTTTCTCTGAACTTCTTGTTGTATAGATGATTTGGTAATGCTCACCTTTTTGTCTCAATGGAGGGGGAAAAAAAGGCAAAAAATGGCTGCTTTTTCGAAAGGTTTAAGGATGATGAGAGCCAAACTACCCAGAGGAGCTGCCCTGCCCTCTTGAAAGAATTACATGTGTAATGAATGTAATTGGGTTCATCTCATAATTTTTGCTATTTATGTTGCTTTTGCCTTAGCCAGTTCATAGATTAATAGAATAATTCAGGTTGGAAGAGACCTCAGGAGGTCAACTAGTCCAACCTACTGCTCCAAGCAGGGTTAAAACTGAATTCAGAACAGTTTTGTAGTCTGCATGACAGCCGATAGAGCGAGCAGTACCTCCATTGGACGAGTCATTCCATCAGTATCTAACTATGGAAATGGGTATAATAATTCATGCTCAGCAGATCCCTGTCATGCTCTCCTTCGTCCTAGTGGTGACAGAGGAGAGCATAGACGACCAGCCTAGTTGCCTTGTTGATAATAGCTGAGGGTAGGTGAGATTAAGACCATATTTTTCCACAGTGAACTCTGCAGTAATGAAAAAGTGTGAGTGAGAGAAAAGCGTGATGTGTTTATTGAAAATGGACAAATGCAAGTGCTGCTAGGGTACCAAGTTCGATCCTTCTTTCATGCTACTCTTAAATAACTTTCAGTCTAGACCTGTCAGAGACCATGCTGTTTGTTTTCCAGTTCTGCCGGCTCAGATCTGTTCTGACAGCTTAGAAACCTGGTCAGGTCTATGCTGATGGCTGACTGGAGATACTACTACGGATAGTCTTATGTATCTGATGCGTTTGGTTCACCTTCTAGAAAAATGAATCAGTTGTTATGTCAGCCTCCTATTTTTGTGTCCTTCCCAAGTCCCTCGTTCATTTCCTACGCTCAGTTAACTTCCTCTTGCCTTAAAGCTCTGTGCTAGGATCAAGACTACTTCTTCATATTTAAAGGCTGTCTAAAAAAAGCAAGATGCGATTTGAGTACAGCAATAGAAATGAGAAGGAATAATGCACGAAGGGCTTCCTTAACTTCTGAGTAAAATCTTCTTGGCGGCAGATATTTTAGTAAAGTGAATTAGTCATTTTAGTTGGGCTAGGACTGAACTTTCTAACAGTTCTGACATTGCATTGGTGACAGTATGGTGCGGAGGTACTTGAGCTAGATCGCAACTTTTTAACAATTTGGGTATGGGTAGCAGCGCAGAACTGGCACAGTCTTCGATATCTGCCTAAGAAGCTGGGTGAACACTTGATCAGTCATCCAAAATGACTGGAGTGATGACATTACATTGGAGGATGTAATTTATTTTCCTGCCTTCGTCCTTTCCAACAAATACCAGAAAGCAATTAGCTGTGTTTTGACCAATAATGAAAACCATAATGATTCCTGTATTTGGCCTCGTAAACTTTCCAAATGAGACAGTTACGTAAAAGAAAAATTTGACTTCTGAAAGGCAAAGCAGGTTCTCACAACACTAATTTCAAGGGAGCGAGGTCAGTGTATAGTTCTTACTCCCACAAGCTGCTGTTTTCTAACTGTCGCTGTTTTCCATTTGCATTGTGAAAATATTTGGATTGTTTGGATTTGGAAAATGTGAAAATTTTATCTGAATTGTATGTGAAAACTTTGAAGAAAAATTTATTGTTTTGAATGGATTTACTAAAAACAGGGCTAATTTTATGTTGCAGGATCCAGAGTGTATTCTTGTTCGAGATTGAGACAGTATTGCTGTATACTACCTTTAATATTAAACTAGCTTTAAATTAAGGTGAGGTAAACATAGGATCACACTGTCTGAAAAGATATGGTTTTGGAAAAGCAGTCTTTGGTCCAAGTGCCAGGGCAGCCAGTGTACCGTGAATCCAAAAGTGGTCATAAAAATTTTTGCATGTCCTTATAAATTTGTATTAATTGACTCATGTACTCCGGTCTAATTAGTTAAATGGTACTGTCAGCAGGCATTTTGAAATGTACCAAGTTGGGGTTTTTTTGTACCAGAATGAGTTATCGGTATGGCATTTATTCTATTGTAACCTTTGTTTCTACTTTATACGAATTACATTCCAATACTTTGCAGTGTATTTGGTTTGTAAAAAAAGGTCTTACAGCAGGAGCGCAAGATTGTCCAATGCTGCTGTAAATGAAAGATTGTCCAATGCTGCCGTAAATGAAAGATTGTCCAATGCTGCCGTGAATGGAAAGCTCAAACATATTATTGTTTTCTAGAGCAATGCTGAAATTAACTATCAGCTCAAATTTTGTTAGGATGCTTTTATATTTTGGGCTTATAACGTAATTTGCATGTTTAACCTTCTCAAAGCGTAGGCTTCACTAGTTGGGATTTATAGACTATCAGACTAGTTGAGAGGAAGATGTATACAGAGAAGCCTTTAATGGTAGCTAACTGCTTCTGTGGGCCCAATTAAGACTATCCAACTGTGAAACACAGTCCCCTGAGTAACGGTGCAGTCAGCTCGCCTGGGTTTTTTGAGGTGGGGGAAGGAGGCCTGGAATAAGGGAATATCCAGTGCAGCTGTGAAGAAAAAAAAAAAAAAAACTTTAAGAGTTGTCTTAGAGAAAAAGCAAATAAACAAACAAAAACCAAAAAAAGAAGCAACCATCAAACTTTTGTTATGCAGTATTAATAAAGGTTGAGGTCAGTTTTACGTATGCACCACATTCTAGACTTGATGCCGTAGTAGCTGTGCCTGAGATCTGGACGTGTTGTTGGTCCAAAATCAATCTTGTTGCTCCTCAGAAGGCAATGAGAGATAATAAGTACTATTCACCTGATTGCCTTCCTGTTCTGAGACAGCTGGTGACGCTTGTCTTCCTGATAACCAGGAGTTTCAGATCTAAGGCAGGGATAAAGAAAAGCTGGGAGCTTCCTGAATCTAAATTTGACAGTCGATGGCTGTGTAGAGGGTCAGGAGGGATAGAATCTGTGACACGTATAAGAAAGGAACAAAATTTATCTGCTCTGGTTGCAATGATTAGATGTCTCTTTGTCTGGCTTTCTTACAGTGGATGATTGATTGTACCCGCCAGCTGGCTAATATCATAATTAACAAAGTTGCTACCATGTCTGAGAAGTTTAATCGAAAAAATTGCCGGCAGTATGATGCCATTGTCACAGAGATCACAAGCGCTGCAGTGTCGACTTTTGTACTGGTGGAGCCGCAGGACTATGTAGATATGCTGAGAAGTCATTCGCTGGGATAACTAAAGGTATGTTTCTTTCCCTGTACATTTCTCCCCTGTTTCTTCTTTTGAAAAATGAAGTAGATGGTCCTTTGATGGTATCTTTCATTTCAGGGTGCCACATGAAGCTATTATGTCCTATTTTAAAGCAGTTGCAATAGCAATCTAGAATATGTTTTATCAATGCATCAAAAGGTGAATAATCAAAACCGTAGTTCAGTGCTACTCACCCTTTCTGAGTGGTCTTCGCTGTCTTGCCAGATGCTTTTTGCAAAAAATACAGATGCGGTTGTTTTCATAGCTAATTTTCTCAGGAACTACAAATGCTGTTGACAGTCTATATTCTAGGAACTCGTAGTTCAGTTTGGGTTTATGTTTTGTAATATTTCTTTGCATTCATTACTTCAAGTTAGAATGTAATTTAAAAGGTGAAAAAAAAAAACCAACAGGGAAAACCCCATATTCTTGCGTTCGTAATTCAGTGTTAAAAGATCTTGCTAAATTATTTGCTTTTGTATATGCATATTTGTGTGTGTGTTTGTGTGTGAAATGAGAGCAGCATCGGTGCCGTTAGCTGGAGAGCCACTTCGCAGCACCTTAGGAAAATATTGCCCGAGAATCTCACTTATTCCTTTTGTACCTTTACCTAGTTTTCCAAGTTAAAAATGACTCCGCTGAGCTCCTCTTCTCTGCAATTGTATTTTTACATGTGTGTGTGTGTGCACTGCGTGGTAGCTCAGTTATGCTCTGGAGTATGTGTTGAAAATGCCAGCCTGACATATTGCTAATGAGTGTGCATATTGACAGTGACGGGGGCGTGTGTCTGTCTGTGTGCCATATATTAAAACAAAAAGAGGAGAGAGACGGAGACAGAGAGAGACAGAGAGACAGAGAAGGAAATATTGGGATGGGAAAGAACAGTTTATTTACGTTACGGTATGTCAAAATGTTATTATGGCTAAAAAATCAATTTTAAATAGACATGAGATGGCATATGAAGGTTCCTTCTCTTTCTCACAGGAGCTAATATGGTCATGGTAGGAGAATAAGGGAGACCCATTTATTTTGGTGGTATTAGTATTTTTCTGCCCAAGTAATTTTGACTTTTTGGTACCAGTTTCTAAAATTTGGGAAATGAATTGTTTGCATTGTGTTTCAGTTCCGTAATGAGCTCTCCCTGTGTTTTCTGTTGCTCCTCTTCTCTGTATCTTTACAGGTAAACTAGTTCTGAGCATTCAGATGAAATTGTTACAGTAGACTTTTGAAGAAATGTATTGCTGTATAGCTAACGTAGCTGATGTTTATTTAAAACCAACATATTTTGGGGATGCACTCTTTTCTATTTTACAGTTTTCTGTTTAGAGTTAAATAATTTTCTGGTTTTGAGCTGATATCATTGCAATGGTAATTTAAAACTATATCTGACTTGAATTTTTCAGAGAGATTTTGTAGTTTTCAGTCAATTTAATAGCAGATAAATTAAAAAAACTTTATTTGTTAATGGGCTATGCCTCAAAAGAGACTTCTGTTTTGTGAGGAAATACTTTTTTCCAGGCCAGAAAAATATTCCTATCATCATGATTATTCCTATCGTCAGTAACGGATTCTAGGTTTTAACTTATCCTTGTAAATCTACTGCTTTTCAAGAGCTGCTAAGCAAAATTAAAAATCTATATTTTGTTTTGAGTAGAAAATGCTGTGAACAGTGGCAAAATAGATTAGTATTGTGATTGCAGACAATAGGGAAGATTAAGTTACTAAAACAGTATATTGTTGTTCTAAACTAAACCCTGTAATATTTTCTGTAATTGAGACTTTGTGCATTGTTAGAACTCGGTTGGAGTATCAAACGGTTGTAAGGATTAGAGCAGACAACTAAAGCAATGTCACAGTAGATGTGGCTGGTTTTTAACAGGATTATCTTCTGAGATGTGTAGAAATGAGCTCTTGTAATAGTTTCAGAGGAATTAATAATTTTAGTAAAATGTTAATGGCAAATGTGCTAATGTAAAGAATTAGAAGATTAGCGATGCATTCTTTTGCATGGAAATAAGAATATAATAAATGTCCTGCAGGTGACTGAAGCTACTGCAATTTTATTGGAGATTAAAGTTTGATTGACCTTTGCTGAGGTGATTAACCCTTCTGAAATTAAAAGCCAGTGGTAAATTATTCTGTCCAATTTAAATGCAAACACGGAACAGTATGCTGTGTCATTCAAGTGTAAGAGAAAAAAATGTTTTAATTTTCCTTTTGCACTCAGTGAGATGTGATTGCAGACGGCGCGCGACTGGGCTCTGGTAGAACTGGCCAGTGGCAACCTGCCTTTGCTCTGCTCATCACCACCGTCCACGGGAATGTCGAACTTGAGAGCAGCTACCTGCAACGAACCCTCACATGCAGGAATGTTGGCAGGAACTCATGGAGGCACGTCAACAAGGTAAGCAGTGCAAATCACTGTGGATATGCTTTATCTGCTAGTGTAGACCTTGGGCTGGCTGATGCGTGCACGAGTGGGCAGAGTAACACCGGTGAGGATTCCTGTCCAGCCTTGCAAGGCAGCTTGCCGGAGCTGGGTTGCTTGCCTGTGCAAGCCATTGCAGAATTAGAAGTAAAGCTGCATGCGTGTTGTTCTTTATGTCGGTTTTTTCCTTCTCCCTAACCCTTAAAAGTCAGGTTTACAAGCTTGCAGAACTGTACTTTTTGACTGACAGAGCACTTCCTCAAGAGCAGGCTAAGTGCAGGTGTGCGAATCGCTGCACTGCTTAAACTCTGTGATTCCAGCCCTTCCTACTAAATGTGCGCAAGTGGCTTCTTAGGTCGGAGACGGTACGTCATGCTGGATGGGTAGGATCAGGACACGATCTTAGCAGTTGACTAAAGCCCATGGGATTACTTGCGTATGTAAAGTCATGCAGATGGTCATTGGAGTCGCTGTGCTTACGCTACTGAACAGCCTTTGAAAACGTAGAAAGTTAATTTCCAATAGATTTTATAATTCTGTTTCACATTACAGTTGGTATCTGTGTGTGCAAACTTTATTAATTAATATTAAATTGGAAAGACCTCAGAGATACGCTTGCTGCATTTTTTATGAATCTTTCATTAAAAGTTGAACACTTAGAAATTCCTCCCAGAGTATCTGCTTTGCTCTTTGTTTTTTTTTAACAGACAAATGAATGTCAGGGCAGTGGTTTGTTTTGTAATGAATTACACTTAATTTTCCCAGAGTAAGAGATCAGTGTGTTGTTACAAAACAGCATACTGTCTAAAAGCAGTTCTGGAGAACTATAGTGACTCTCTGAGGGCTTAACTTTACACTGACTAGAACCATTATAATTGGATCCATTTTAAATTCACATCTTTCTGTTGCTTTTGGTAAGAAATGATGTATTTGTTAAAAGCCTTGCACCAAATTAGCAGTAAATTAGAAGCTAAACTGCTTGAGGTTGGTTCAGTTTGCATAAACAAGCCCTTGAAGCATCACTGTCTCCTTCCTTTGCCTGCGGGTCTGGGGAGGGAGGCAAGTGGAACAGGTGTGCACCCAGGGCTCTTCGTGGTCCTTGGCACGCAGCGTACTGGATCAAACTACCACCTTTTTTTTTTCTCCCCCCTCTCCCCGAGTCCACCTCTCTCTGACCACCCGAGAAGAGATAAAATGGCTATTTGCAGCCTTTTTCTTACATGCCAGGAGCAGTGGTGTTGGGAATTGGGCTGAAGGGCAGAAGGGCTGTTGCTGCAACTGTTTGGCCTTCAGTGGACTTTCTGCCGAGTAAAATTTCCTATTCTTTCATGCAGCTGCAAAGCATTAAAATTATAATGAATGTGCTGTCTGCATTCCATATTCAGTTTTCCTCCTCACTTTTCATCAAGGAAGACTTCATATTGCATCTGTCAAGGTAGGGAAGTCCAAGGAATTGCAGTTCAGAAATTAAGGACCCTGAGGTAGTGGCTCACTTCTGTCTCGTCTTTTCATTTACACTTTAAACAGCCTTCGGAGAGATGGGCTGCTGCTTCTGGGACCCAGTGAAGAAAGTGAGGAATAGATAAAAGCTAAACTTGTGGTGGAGTGACCTAAATGGAACAGCTGGCAAAAGTATAGAGGGGATCCTCCAGGGTACTGAATTATACCTTCAGGCTTGGATTAGTAGGATGTTTAATAGAGAGATCCATTTACCGAAAGGATCTCTGCCTGATTTTTAATTATGGAACTAGCACTTCCTTCAACATTTGTAAATTATTGAGCTTTTTTCCTCCTGTGAGGTGTAGAGTACTAATTGTTGGCCTTGGGCTCTTGCTTTTGTTTTCCTCAAACTAAAATTTTTGCATGTTCTTGATTTAACCCTATGAGTACCAGGGAGATGAAACATTTAAATGGTTTTATGTTATGCATAATGAGATGCATGCTCTATAGACAAAATAAATATGAACTTTAAATATTTATTGTTTTGCTTATAATCCTGGAATGCTTTTGAGTGCTTGGAGTATAATGAAACTTTTCTTTAAATTGAGGAAAACAGTATTTATAGGACGTTTTTAGTCATACGTGTCCATCATATTTTAATTAACAATAGTAGGTATATAGCACCCAACTTATTTTTTTTTAAATTTTAGTAGTTAGATGTCTCCATCCCTTTGCATATTTTACAGAAGAGCAATGCAGGAGAGGAAAAAGAGTGGGGCTGCGTATGTGAGAAATTCCTATTGTACGAGCCAACTTTCATATGACATTTTCTTTTTTGAGATATCCATTATGCACTTGTCTGTTATCAGCTAATACTGCCATACATTTATTAAACCTCAACACCAAAAACAAATTCCAAACTGCAAGAAATAATGATACTCTAACACCATATAAAGTTTTCAAATGGGTGGCGCATCAGGACAATTCATGATGAAGTAATAATGTATGCTATATATATGTTCAGTGAAGAGATGCTCCTAAACGTGTCTGTTTATATTTGCCGATGTAGTCAGGCAGAAGAGACAGGGCAGCGTAGTAAAATATTTCTGGAAAGTCTGTTGGAGTACTTGCTATATCTGACTACTTTAGGCAAAAAAGTACTAACAGGGTGGGTGGCAGGGGAGGGAGACTAGGATGTTGTCACTGTAGTCACTTGCTACCGAGTATAACATCTAAAATAAACACTGTTAGTCATTACACCTTCTGTTTTGCAGAAGCATTTACTGAGCAGGGCAAGTTCTTTCAGAGACAGGTCACATAAGATTGTTTTGATTATATTCACTGTATGTCAATGTTAATAAGCCATGTGAGAGATTGGACAGCTGCTTAGCATGTGGTATGACACATAGGTGAGTGTTTCTCTCTTGCAACAGAAAAATGGGAAAAAGGTGAAGTTATAACGTCGTTTTGCATTGCCCCCAGCAAGGATGGCATAGGGAACTGCATATACTTTTAAGTTGGTCTGTTAATTGGTTAGAAATGGTCTTGTTCCATTCTAACATTTCACTACATTAACAGTAGTCATGATTATTTGAATAGAAAATACTTCAAAATTGTATTTCTTCCACAAGCTTTATTTTTCTTCTGAACTCTCTGTCAGTTTTCTCTCAATATTCTACTCTACCAATAGCTAAATGAAAATTGGAGGTTTGATACCCTTTTAACTACAGTATATGTTAAGCATTTTTCATATATTTTTTTCGTAACAGAACAAATCGCACTTTTCTATACAGGGAAAACTTTCTGGATAGTGATACATGCACTGTACTGCATATGATTGCAAAACACACTGCAATTTCAATAGCTATATAGGGTTAGACCTTAAAGTTGTAAAGAATTTTTTTTTTCTTTACACTGAAGTTTTTAGCAAAAGCTACATATTCCATGTTGCAAATCTACACATGATGAAAACGTATTGTATATTCCTCCCCAAAAGTTACCCTGAAATCAGGGCAGAAGCTAAACGCTGACTAGTCTGATTAAATGTATTATACTAGTTTGGAAGTAAAATTATTTTGTCCTATTTATTTGTTTTGAGAAGAATAAACAAGCTGGAAGTAAGCAAAAATGTTAGATTCATTTTAGGCTTCTGTTAAAAATTAGTAATTGCCTAGGCATTTTTTTTTTGTCAGTCTTACAATTTATGGAAGATTAGCTACAAGTTGATAATTGCATTTTTCATCCATCAGACTTGTGTAGTTTTCTGAAAGAGTGCATAACAGAGAACTGAATTTGAATAACTTGAATAGCTACGTATGAAAACTCTTGGAGTATAATGTTGCAATGAACATTTCTTTCCGTTTCAATAGAAATGAAAATTCTGTTATAAATATACAGTTTCTTACTCTGCTTTAATATTTTTTTGTAGTTTTTGGAGGGTTTCAAATTCTGTTTTTGGGGTGAGGGGAAGGGAAGGAAAAGATGTGAAACTTGTAGTTCTTCTGGTAAAACTTTGTAGGTCAAGGCGGAATGTTGTTGAAGTATTTACTACTTTACATTCTTGAAATGGGTGTGGGAGAAATTTCTAGAAGCTTTTCTTTAAAGTAAACTAAAATATGCCTTCTTTTGAAGAAATTAAATTGAAAATGAAGTGAGGGCATTTTCATTAAAAATTGCCTGACTGGAAATAAGAACAAGTTGGACGATTATGTTCAACAGTTCAAAAACTGCTTGAGGAAACATTAACTGTTAAAGTCCCATTTGAATAATCACTAAACCTTTAGTCAGAAATGAATCCACTTTTCCATATAGAAACACTGAGGAAAACATTTATATGAAAAAATATAGTCCAATTTTTGAAAATACAGACTGATTAGTGAGATTCAATTTAGATATTTGTCACTGAGTATGCATCACGTATATGTTAGAGCTGATTTACCATGATTTCCTTGTCTTATTTGCAAAAAGAGACTCCTACTTATTGAAATATTACTGAAGAATCTAGCTTTCCCCACAAATTACACACTTTTTGCATAAATGTGCCTAATTACCTGAATTCAGTTTTGATTAGCAGTGTTAATTGATGCAGCTGTGGATGGGCTCTGTTTACCTAAATTACCATGTGCAAACAGCAATACGTCTGAAAGTGAATATGCTAAACTGAAAATACTAATTAGCTAAGACAGATTGTTATTCAAGTCACATCTCAGAGCTTTTTAATGAAAGCCTGAATGTGTCAGGGCTTTATGATATTCAGACAGAAATGTCTATATTACTTATGATTTCTAAATTTAATTCATGGGAACAGATGGGATGTCGGCCGGGGTTCTTCTCCATCGCTTCCAGTATTAATGTGAATATTTTACTCTACTGGAGACATTTTTGAGTGTGTGTATGTGAGAGAGAAAGAAGTGTGTGTGAGAGAGAGAGAGAGGAGGGAGGAACTCATTGTGTGTGTTGACAATATGCCAGCCAAGAACATCCAACTGGTCTATTTTTGACCGACATATTTGCAAATTATAGCCACCTACTTTCCCAGAATGAAGATAAACAAACTATTTTGCAAATTTAATAAAGCTAGATGGTAAGTGTAGTAGAACCAAATACCAGAAAGGTTAAACAGATCTCAGTAACAGAGAGATCTTGTGCAACAACAGAGATTTTTCGTTTTGCAACAATAACAAAAGTATGTCAGTTTTTGATATAAGAGGAGGATTGGGCTTTGTGATTTCAAGTTGTTGTAGAAAGGCTTTTAATTACATTAATCTGTGTTGTGAAATACAAATACAAATTATTTTCTCAATTTTATTTAGAACCGTACAGGTTTAGGTACTCAGATAATGCACGTAATCCCTCTTAATAGTTCTGTTGGATGCAAAACTGTGAATAAGTTTGAAAGTAGTATAAAAGAATATCTAGAGCATATACATTGACTTAAGTGTTCTTAATATAGATCAGCAGCTGTACTGCATATGCCCAGTCTTCAATTCACTTATTCTTACTTTTGCTTCAGAGCTTAAATATTCAGAGGTCAGCTCCCATCTGAAACTCAGTAATTCCATCAGAAGCTTTTCCCACAATGTCTTGTCAAAATGCAAAGCAAGGATTATAAGTACTATGCCTAACTATTTGTACCAAAATAATAGTTACAGTTGTAATGTTCTAATTTCTGTATTTGGACAACTCTTGCATAAATGTTCTCAAGATATTTGTAACGGTCCTAATTCAGTGTTGGTAGCTATGGTTATAGTTATAAAAAGTGTCAAATCTTTTGACATAAATTGGTCAGAATCTATTTTCTTGTGTGTTTGTGTGTTGCAACGGGGGAACTCTTTTGACTCTGTTATTCCACAGTTATGGTGAATAGAATTTGGCCTGGTTACTTAGTTTTGGGAACACAATACTCCTTTTTCAAAAGGTTCAATAGTTCTGGTTTTGTGTAAGTTGACATGTAGAGCTGGTCATATTTTCTGCAAGCAATTATCTAAGCTCCTAAGCTTTATACCAGAATCCTTTAGTCATGCCCTCTTGTACTTCATTGGTATAGGCTTTTCAGATGGAACATATTCCTAAATAAATCGGCCACAGATACCCGCATTGTTCAGCTGGCAATTAACTCAGGCTAAAGAGGAGAACAGTAGTGGTGCGAGTCAGGTTTGGACCACTGTGATAAAAGAATCACTTCATTCCTATTACAGTTGCAAAATATGAGTTATCCTCTATAATGAACTGTCTCTTCAGTCCAGACATCTGACCTAGTAAAGAGTTTTTATCCCAAATAAATCATGTTTATCAGGAGTTCTGAGTCATAAAATGTTACACTAGACCATTTAATGACAAGTACTCCACCACCCTCAATTAAGCTTGACTTCCTTACGCAAGGTGTAGCTGAAAGAGTAAATGAGAAGGAGAAGCATCACCTTCTGGAACATGGAAGGGGAAAGAGGCAGACACAGAAATCCAAACTAGTTTTAAGATGGAGCTTGAAAAAATAATGAAAAATTGCATCCAATGATTGCTTTCACTAGTAAAATAGTGGAATAAATGATTCGGAGACAAGCTCTTCTGGGCAGGTGATCTTCTTCAAGTAGACTGGTAAATGAAAGGAAGAACAGATTAATCCATTGTTTAAAAGAATCTACTAAGGCCTTTTTTCAAAGAAAATAAGGTAGCAACTTCCACATAAAGGTCTTAAGAAAGCCAGCACTTGATGCAGAAAATGTCTCCAAACTTTGACCTTTACTCAACCATCATTTGAGAGCACAATCAGTGACAAAGGAGTCTGCGGTATTTGCTTTTAGCCTTCAGAATAGGAGTTCAGGCCAGAATCTTAGTGGCAGCAATAGCAGATGAATGATTTGTGAGAACATACAGAACCTAAATGATATTTCAGCCTCTCTGTAACCTTTAATTCAGTTGGTTGATCAGCTGTTACTCAGGGCATCTACACGATACAGCTGCAAAAGTTGGCTTAGCATTACAATGGGTTCTTGTTTCCATCCAACAAACGAAAGGTGTGTTTGGTATCTTCTGACACCCAAAAGCTGTCACCTGCTGTGTCCAAACTATGCATTCTATGATTTATGCACAAGATTGCTTAGTAAAGAGATCCAATAACCTTAGTAAGATTGTATTATCTCTTTCTTCAGGCTTTGTACTCTTAATTCCAAAATTAGCTAGTGTCTTACGAAGTGTGTAGTCAACCCTCAAATAAGAAGGACACAAAAAATCATGTAGGAAAAAATAAAAGTGTCATTTCTAACTCCCTGTTTTGTTATTATTTCTCAAAAAGAATCTTCAGCAATAAAAGTGAGTGCTCATCAAATTCCTATGGAAAATAGATCAATTTTGGTCTATTGGAACTGAAGTGCTTTGAAGCAGAAGACATGTGAAAGCTATGGATGTAAGCACCATAGTAAAAACATCCTAAGTATACAGGAGATTTGGTTCTGATGAAATGTACCTAACACAAACTGCAGATGTGAACCAAGGAGGAAGAAAAGAAAAGGAGATTCTAGCTCCTCCTCACTCAGCACCACCTTCGCAGGGCTTACATCCCCACATCATGTAGTGACATTACAGCTCTGGTTAGGGGGAAGCCCATCTAAGACTAGAAATGATTTCTAGCACTGCTTATATGTATCCTTGTTTTCAACTCATCTGTCTTGCTCCTTACTCAACCATTCATGTTGAATTTCACTTTATTCTTCTACAGCAGAAAGACCAACCTGTTGCTAATGCAGAAAGTTTTTCTTCATCTCCTCCTTAAATGCTTATGGTCTTCTGCTGCATGCAGTCTGCATTATTGTAATTCTTGTCATAAAGAGTCGACTTGGAAGGAAAGATGAGGCACTGTGTTGTGTTGGTTAATGCTCTGTGAATGAGTTGGGTGACTATACATATTCATCCCCTCTGTTCTGATATTTCCACTGGATTCAGGGTTTCTGCTGTTGCGAACTCAGTGCAATGTTTCTGGTCTTCAAAGCCATTAATGTGTCAGTATTGGCTCTGTTGGCTACCTCTTTGACTTGCCAAGGTACTTCTCAAAACAAGGAGCATGCTATTGCTGTGTTGGGAAATGTCTTTATAGACTGCAAGTCAAAAAGCATCTTCTGCTTTTATAAATAATATTTGACATATTTCATATCTGTCCTAATTGAGTATGTTGGATTTTCGAGATCTGGTTTGCTTGTGTTCTGAAGTAGTCTTTTTGTTTACAGGAACACCTTACAGTTCACTTACAGGAAAGCACTTACAGTTCACTTACTCACTTGAACTGTTTTTAAAGTCAGTTTTAGTCTGCATGTATTGCACAATTTCTTGTTGCTAAACTAAGTGAATATGTTTATTCTCCAATGAATCTATAGAATTTAATTTTTTTTTTTTCTATTTTTGAAGTTAATTGTATAACATTATGCAATTAACACTCCCAAAAAATGAGAGGAGCATATATAACATGTTCTTTCTCTTCATATTCACTTTCCAGCTCCAAGTATCCATTGGTGCGGAGGGTCCCTTTTTAAAAACTCATTCTTCAGGACCTTGTCAAAAGTGAAGTCCTCTAGTCTCTTCCAGGCTCTGTGTGTCCCCCTTCTCCAGGCTCCTTTTCTCTTATAGTCCAGTTGCTATTTTTACTTTCACTCTGACTTCTGTTTCTGTACCGTAACGATATCTTACCTCATCATTTACCCTTATCATCTTTCCTCTCTGCCCCTTTCTCCTTATGCTTGGTACACAATTTGGGTATTTTTGATTTCTCCTGTTGATCATATTTCCCTTCTACTTTAAGATCTTTAGGCTGGCCATGAGTTTTTGGCTGGTCTTGCTTTATTACAGTTGTTTCTTTCTAATAGCGTATGAGTGATGCTATGCACCTGAAAAAAAGATCTTTTACCTTTGATGGGCAAACCCAAAGTGTGTTAATCTAGCAGACTACTGTAGACACCTAAAAGTACTGTCACCAATGGTGAAAAATTTCTTCTGAGTCTTGTGTCAGCATGGATTTCAAAAAGACTTGCAAACTCCTTCTTTATCAACTATTTCTGTGTAATATTTTAATCACTCTCACTTTGTATGTGAACTGCTTTTCTCTGCTAGACACTGTCATCTCTCTTCTGCTCAGATTCAGCTTCAACCTACTGTTTTTCATCCATTAATTTACTTCATGTCTAAATTACAAGCCACCAGTATATATGTCAAAAAAGGCAAGTACAATAACTCTGTGTTATCTGCAAACTTCCATCAAATCAAGACTGATAACCAAAAACTTTCTCTCATCACTGGTCTTCACTACATCTACTTTTAAATTAAATTTCCTAAGATTTTCCCTGTTCTTTAATACAGACTACATTGTTCCTGTTACATTTCTGTACATGAATTACAATACAGTCTGCTTTTAATCTAAAATTACTTTCAACTATATAAAACTACATAAGATAGTAAGAAAAGTAAAAATAGAGTGAGTCAGTACCATCTTCTCTGTCAGATTAGAGATGCTCTGCTTTTCGTGTGGTTGTCCATCTCTGTGCAGGAGGAATGCTCAGAAAGGAAGACTCAACCTATGTAAATAAATTCCTTTCTCAGTTAACTGTATTAGCTCCTTTGTCAATCACATTAAATTGAAAGTTCTTGTCTTCTTTTAGTCCTTGCATAGCTCCACTCTTACTACATCTTCTTCAATAGTCCCTCATTTATTACTGTGTTTCCTCCGTCTACGCTGCCCATTGATGATTAAATCAATGCTGCTGCAACCCTCTCTTCTAGCAGATATTGTGTATGTGTGTTTGTGTGAGTGTGCACATGTGTGAACCTATGATATACATACTTTGGGCCAGTTCCTATTTCAGACAGAACTGTCATGAAATGAATAAAGCCTCAACATAAGACAGTAAGTTTTCTTATGTTAGAATGTCTATTAATGAACTATTTCTGGTGTCAATTGTCAGATGCGCAAACTGAGAAGTAGAATAAGCAGTATGCATATTCGCATTTAGTTTGATTCTTTCCAAAGTGTGTATATACACACTGATGGTGCCTGTGCAGTAGTTATGAACCAATCTGTGTGTGGCATTTTTATGTTGCCATCAACGTAAGGGCATTTCATTTGGGTGAATATCTACGATAAGATACATGATTTTTGAATAATGGCTTTTGCAAGCCTACAAACTCTTAGAAGGAAAATTGCATGGTCAGATAAAAATATGCCTAAGTGCATTTAGACTAGTGAAAAGACCTGTCTGACAAGTTGTGTTTTGCATTGTATAGCGAGTGTGTTTCTATCTGTATTCGGTATACTCGTATGTGTATGCATGTACAAATGCTTAGCCCATCAAAATAGCTGCAAAGATCACGCAGGAAATTTATAAAAACTCTCAACACCTCTCTCTTCTTTTTCTTGCCAATTCCACTTTGGGTGACTATCGTTCCAAAATTTGGAGCATTTTCCAACTATTACCAGTGTCTTTTTGCAAATATCCTGCAAAAAAGTTATTTTTCTCTTAGATGCAAATTTTCTGTATGCTTATTAGTCACCAGAGTAGTATCAGACCATGTTTAAATCAGAGACTATTTTTATGTTAAGTTTCTCTCTGGGTATGAGAATGGGAATTGTACTTTTGGAAAGAAGGAAGAAGGCTCAGCCGTATTCCCAGTGGAACAAAATATTTCCTTCCAAGCGCATCAGCTCTCAGATGTGTAAATAAAATCTTGATATTATCATTACCTAGCCTTTTTTTCAGTTAGATTGTATAACTTTAAAATGTTTTTGCCATGATTATCCTTTTCCTTTTGGACCTACGCAACTGAAGTCTGCCTTCAACAGTGTCAGTGTGTTACAAAATGTTATGCACAATCTTAATTCTTTCCCCATTTCCTCATTATAGTACAAACTCTGATTTGTTACTTTTACAATATATTTCTCTGTAAGCTTTCATCTCTTTAAAAAAAAATGTCTGTCCATGCATGTGTGGAGGAGGGATAAAAGGAAGTTTTTAGGCAAGTCACTTTGTTTCTCTTTTTCGTTTCCAACTTCTGTTTCATCTGGATCAGCTGTAAGGCCTCTGAGAGAGCAAAGTGAAGAATGAGGTGGGTTCTAGTCTGTGCTGCAATGTGGTGGTCTCAGCTGGCGACTCCAGACACTACTGTGATACAAATAATGAAGAATAATAATGCATTAATACAAATAGCATGTCACGGAGGAGATGCATACGTATCAACAGTACCATTTTAAGTGTTGTGCTTGTTTGTCAATGACAAATGTACTGTAAGTGAACAAATAATGAAATATCACAAGACTATCACGGACAGCCAAAAAATAATCAAAACACTAGTTTGTAACTTAATGGAAGGCTCTTCAGGGCAACAGGCATATCCACTCTTCCTTGTACAGTACAAAGTACAGTAATTTCTTAGTCGTGATCATTCACTCTGGGCCTTATTTGTAATATAAATATTACATATTTATAGATGTATACATATTTATATACATATATTACATAATTGAAAGGTTGGTTTCACTTGACAAAAAAGGGAATCCAACAAAAAGAAAGTGCGTATTACTGCTGTTTAGCTTTGATGTGGCTGGAGAGGGGTCAGTGGTCTGTCAGCTCAGAAAGCCAAAAGCAGTTCACCAAATCTGTGTTAAAGAAATGGTCAAACTCCTAAATTAACAGTAGACATTAAAGAAAGCCTGGCCTTAAAAAGAGGTTTTCTTACCATGGCTACTAGGTTTAAATGATTTTAGGATTAAATTTTTGGAGTAGAACCCACAGAGAGTGAACTTCACTCAGAGTGAAATCTGAGGCCTAAAAAAGACGTGCATCTTTTAGCAATACAAAATTTGAAAAAGAAACCTGTGGTGTCTGTGTTGCATTATATAAACTTTACATCGCTTGATGAGATGACAAACAGCATGACGAGAACCTTGGCTGCATCTCCATTATACTTTGTAGGGCAGCCAAGTAGTCTACTCACCCATATGTTCTGGGTTCCAAAATCAGTTCTAATAACAAAAACCAAATGTACAAAAATTGAGATTCAATTTTGTTAAATAATTATTTATAGCGTATACAACTTGTGGAGGATTCAACAATACATTGAAGAAAGATTCTTTCTGGCTGTTGATTTAAATATTACTCTTGAAAAATAGGTGAAAGGCTTAAAGTTTGAAGTGTAATGCCCAAATCATTAAGGACTGTGTTTCAGAGAATGCTTTTAAAATGACTGCTGATTGGAAAGATACATTCACTTTTCATCTCGGAAAGACAGAAGAATTAATGTGTTAGCAGCTGTTGATGATGCAAATATTCAGGTTTGCATTCTCCATGTGATCAACCAACATTGAATTGCTAGTTGAAATGCTGAGAGAAAAAATCGGTTATAAATTCTTCCTGTACCCATATATATTTTTAGAGATCCCTTCATTAGTTACTTTAATAACAAGAAAAGATTTTCTCTTTCTTTATTCCCACTAAACATGCATAAAATGTTATCTGTTTCTGCTGCAGTACATACAGTATTTTAATTGCATTTCATTGTTCCCAAACCTAATTTGTTGGAAGTTAGTTTTAACGGTATTAGAGCTGGGAGCTGAATCAGTGTTCACATGAGAGAATTTGGCAAGATAGACTTTTATGCATAGTAAATCCACAAGTTGTGGTTTTTTTCTTATGTCTTTAAGAAGGTCTAATTTATTTTAAGAATGAGTTGGTATTTAAGACATAAACATTACGTATCATAAGGGTACTACATCCTTGTTTGAGAGTGCTTTAATTCTTCTGTATAGCAAAAAATTACAGGTTCAAATTACACACAACACAGAGTGGCTTTTAAGACAGAGCAAATGGTTAGTAAATGTTTAATTGACAGAATCATAGAATCATTTAGGTTGGAAAAGACCTTTAAGATCATCAATATTCAGACATATTCTGAAGAATGCAAAACTGGCCTAGCTGCCCCAGTATGATGTAAGAAGCTGGAATGTTTTCTGTGCTTTCGTTGAGAACCTTTCTACATTGAGATTAAAAAAAAAAAAAAAGGCATCAGCCTTTTCCAGTAGCTAGTCCATTCAGAAAGGAGAAGACCTGTTGGAATACTTGGAAGTAATAAAACTGGTAGCTACCAGCTAACTCTGCTTATTGGAGTTAATCTTAGTAATCATATCCATCTCTCAAGCCTTTCCTCCTTGTCTGTAAAATAGATACCTAATTCTTTTGTGTGCACTATATAGGTGAGCAACATGGCTTGCTGCAGGTTGAAGTGACACTGGAGCTCATTTAAAACTAGGATTGTGTCTGGGACATGCTCTATAGCCAGCTTTTTGTTGTTGGGTTTGTTTTGGTTTTTTTTTCTTTTAAGAAGAGGGGTACAGCTGGGGCATCTCTGCTGATCAGAACAAAATTGAAGAGTGCATGGGCAACCTCTAGACTTCGTAAAACAGAAAGGAGAATCCATCCCTCCCTCAAGCCTGTGAGGAGTCTGGCTGTTGGTCAGGGCAGACAAATGGCATTTCACTTTGATATCAGATGTGTGGGGAGGAAGGGATTTGCATCTGAAATGAAGGGGATGATGCATTCAAGTCAGCTAATGAAAGATGGACAGGGAATACCTGTCTTGTAGCTCGCAGGGGTATGTTCTCCCAACAGAAAACACAATTTATTGTGTGGATTCACATTTTTTGATTGGCTACAGTTAAAATCACGTGCTGAACAGATTTCAGTAATCCAATGTTCACAAGACAGAGGCAGCTACAACTTCCGTCTTTGTTAGGACACAGAACTGCGAGGTCTTTATTTTCAAATTTAATATTTATAAAAGTCGCAGTCTCCTGGTCGCACACAGAAAGACAAAAAGAAGGAAACCCTACCAGATCACTGCTGTGGTGCAATCCTGTTACACCAACTGGCATTCCACTTGGGTCACAACCCTACAAATTTAAAGGCTGGAAAGGAGATAAGTGTGATTTCTACACCTAACCAAATAACTCGTGGTTGAACTGCAAGACTACTGTTTAAAAATAGACCCTGATTAGAAATAATAGAAAATTTCTCACCTTTCTGAGCAATCTGTTCCAGTGGTTAACTGACCTTATTGTTACAGAGTGAGTTAGCAATAATTTGAATTTTGTGTAATTTTACCATCAGCATGGCAAATAAAAGCCACAGATGGGAGGCAAACAGTCTTATAAAAAGGGCGAGGGTGTTGTTGCCAATGTTTGAGGGTTAGGTAGGATCAGCTTGGCTCTCTCTGGATAGAGCATCATGAGCTGGTTGTCTTACCAAAGTCCCAGTTTCTCCCACATGTTTGTTGGCTCAGAGCAAGAAGGATGTCATACTGAAAATCTTGAAGACAGTCTCTCTGTTCTTTAAATGGTCTTTGAATCCTGGCTGATTTGAGAGAGGGGACAATATGCAAGATCATGCAGCATCACTTCTGAGAAGCTAGATAAAATGTCCCATGCCACTGTCAAGAAATGATCAGCAAGGGGAGAACAAAACCACCAAAAAGCAGAATCCCTTTTCCCATGGGAACTAGAGCTGTTGAATCTAAAGCCAAGCCAACGTGTCCTTACTGGTGTTACTCGGGCCCTCCAGACAGTGGACCCTACTAATAGGGCAACAGAAGTGCTGTCACTCTTGCTATCCTTTCCTTCTACAACTGGTATGATGAATCAGGATTTAAGTTACTTGTCTGTTAACACATGCTGCTCTTGAGGAGACAGGGGAAAAAAAAAGAAAGGAAACAGAAGTGAGGGTCTTGCAAAAATGGAGTGAAGTGACATCACAGTAGTGTGTTGTAAGTGGCATCAAAATATGTTGGAGGAATATTCTTCGGAAAATTGAGTCTCTGACATTAAGCGTTTGTGTCTTGAACATTCCCTATTTTCATGATGAATAAGGGTTTTTTTGGCAAAAAGATTAATAGAGTTCATGAGTTCATCTTTGAGCTTAGATCAGGAGGATGACAGAACTTAATTTCTCTATCACTCCTGCTGGAAAAAAGTTAGAGGAATAAAAATCAAAATGTTGTCATATTGCCACAGAAACTGGAGGGTTCCTCTGTAGTTACACACCTGTGATCTTAAAAAACTAAATTCCTATTCTGTTTCAGCATCATCCTGAAGCTGACAGTGGGAGCCTGGTTAAAAAAAAAAAATAGTAGAGCCTAAGTCAATTGTTATAAATATAGTATGTGATTACCTCTCCCCAGCCCCCTTTCCATATATGCAGGTGTGCATGTCTTCTTTCGAAAGCTTCCTAAATTGTTGAAGAAAGTGTTATGTTTAAATGGTCTATGTATCTTTTCTATTGGGGAACAGTCCCACTTCAATTTAAAGTATCAGCTTCCATTAGCGGAACAATTCCCTGTGCTTTTTGTTCCTCGCTACAGCTAAGCCTTTCTGATTTCCTTTCAGAGCTATAAAGTTCTGGAGGAGTGAATATATATGCAACTCTTCTGCTGCAATTTCTTGTTACTCTCTGAATGTACAGGGCTTGAGGGGAGGGTACATGACCATATGGAAATGGCTTTCTTATCCAAGTGGAAACAGTTTTAGTCAGCTTTCAGGCAGATTCCATAAACGTAATACAGTAGAGGAAGTCACAGAGCCGTACTTTAATGGCCATTAAAATTGCCTCTGCAGTGCATTCAGAGCCAGGATACAGTGAATACCGATGTTTGTATTATGAATGGAAGACAAGTGTCTTCTGAGCAAAAGAAAATCTAATGTTAATTAAACTTTTCCAGGGGTTGGGGTGGATAATTCCGCTTTTGTGTTGTTAAATCTCCTTTGATTTTAATTGCATGACAAAAACATTGACTCTAAGTGTAATGTTAGCAAATGTTCATATTTGATTACAAGCATTTGTGTATGCTAAGTCAAAGAATTAAATTATTTTAGTTAGGGTGGGTTTGGGTTTAGGTTTGGGGGGGGGGTGGTTTTTTTTTTTTG
>NW_008796109.1:1395690-1443006 GCF_000699145.1 Aptenodytes forsteri
GTGGTGTTTGTGTTTGGGGTTTTTTGTTGTTTTTTTTTCCAGGACAGCTACATTGTTAACAAAGGTTGTACTGTCAGTGTGTTGAAGGTCATTTTTATAATCTGTTCAGTGAGAACTGCTCCCCTTTAGGTGAAAAGAAAAATCAACTGAGCATACCTAAAATTGTCTAGAAAATCCTATTACACTTACTGAATTTCAGTTATATATTTCAGATTCCCATGGAATTCAATGAACGCTCAGATCAAATATGAAAAATTGTAGGAAGTTTCCAATGATATGCACAGGATTTTTTTCCCCCTTTTGTGGCTGACTTAGAGAAACAAGGCACATTCTTCTCAGAGATGGCAAAGGATAAACTGAAATGATTAATATTAAAACATACCTAATACTGTGATATGTTTTAGAACTGGAAACAAAGGTAGGATATGTCTTATCCATCTGTCTTGCCTCCCTGTGCATCTGTCTGTCTCTCTAGAGCAAGTCAATAAAAATGATTAGAGCTGGCATCTCACAAATGTACACCCTTAAACCATGAAGCAATAATACTGTGAAGGAAATTTTTTTCTGACCTTTTCAAATTACATCCAACTGTCTAGGGAATTTCTCAGTGACTAGAGGTAATAAGGTTCAATCCGTTTTGCTGGTTGGCTTCAAATTTAGCTCCTCAGAAGCCCTAACTTATCTATTCTTTTTATCTTGGCCTTGGCATCTATTCAGTACAGTAATCCATGCATCTAATCTTTTTTCTTTTCTCCCCTCTCAGGTTTAGCTGGTGGATCACATTGTGAAATCTGCAGCCATGAAAGGCCCTCCATTTACTGCACCCTTCAAAACGAAATATTAGCATGGGAGGCTAAGCTGGTATGTTGCCTTTGAGAGGCTCTTGTTGAATTTAATTAGCTTTTAGATTTCATCTCCATCTCACATCTCAGCTTTCATTATTGTATGTGATTTAGGCTTCAGTGACTTTCATTATTTAAAACTTTTCCAACTTAGCTGTGCCACTTTAGAATACCGAGGGGGGAAATAAAGTTTAAAGTTCATTGTCTTAAATTGATTTCTGTTTAGTTTTTATGATGTGAGCTCAGAAACAATAGAGACACAGCCTCCCAGTAAGTTAGTGAATCATTCAAGTGAGAAAGGCAAACAGGCATTTGTGCATGGTTTGTTTCCCACTGTACTCCATGAAGTAAAACTGGAAACAGGTAAAGAACATTTTTAGCAGAATATTTATTAGAGTATTTTGATGTCAAATATTTTTATATCTGGGAGAAAATGCTTTCTTTTCAACTCAGTTGGATATCTGGTTTCATTTTTGTGACTTATGCAGGGTATTATGGAGTAGTGCCTTCAGGTTCTGGTTCACAAGTAACTCCAGGACAGCACGAGGAGAGCTGTCGATAAGAAATGGTAAGCTCTTGGCTGTTAACTTACTCCCCATATGGTTAGGACCTAGAGATTCGTTTCGTTTCAGGCAGGGGAAAGTCATAAAAATTGGCCTTTGCTGCTGTCGCTTCCCCAGAGTATTAAGTCTGTGTTTAGTTATATCTGACGTGCTGTTGAATGACCTGCAGAATATTGAAAGTGCATGCATATCAAAAAGCACCTGTAAAACACTTGCTTTTAATCATGCACGAAATATATTGAAAGACATATGCAGCTAACTTACATATAGTTTCAAGGCAAAGCAGTAGCTACAAAGAGATTGGTAAAGATATGTGGTGGGTTTTTCTAGTTTTTCCTGAATTCATCTTCATCTTGATTCTGCTTTCTGAAGTGTCGGGAAACATAGTCAGATAAAGTACAGAACTGGGGGTTTATAGATCTTGTCTCTGTATGTAAATGGGCCTGTAATAGGGCTGTAATGTTTGTCAAGTCACTTAATCATTTTGCACCATAACCTTGGCTTCTGTGAAAAGCTGTTGGTTAGTACTTGACAGAGGATGAACACAGGGTGCAACCTGACTATTTCATTGTCTTTAATTGATTCAGCTGAAATAAAATAGGTTCATTTTGAATCAAAATGTATTGTGCACCATTGATATTAGCAATGTTAAAAGTGGGATATTCAATAATCTGAAGGCCAGTCATATGCCTGGAGGTTGGCCACAAAATTGTTGAGAATATCTTTAATTCTGAAATAAATTTAGGGAAAACAGTACCTCACATTGGCAAGCCTTCTCACATTCACAGTTATTTCTTTAGCGTCCTTACTGTCACATCGCGAGAAGAAGTGTTGCTAAATGGACAGATCCAGATATCTTTTTAAGCAAGCAGGAATAAGCATTTCAAAATTCCTTTATTATTTTAGTACAAAAGATAACATACCTAAATTGGCAGTATCCTAGATAGTGTCCTTGTTTCAGAGGTAATATGAAAGCACATATTTTGAGTGTACACTAACACACAGCTTGGTACGAAAATAAAGTTAAATGAATATTTGTGTGGATGTGTTCATTTACTCTCACATCTTGGAAGCTCCACTGATACATGTAGAGTTATTTCTTAGTAGAACAGTTTTCCTGTTCTTAATTCTACATGAATTAGGCTTCTCCTGGCACTCCAGCATCCAGGCTGGCCTCCAGATATGGAGACCAGCAACCCAAAAGGGTCCGTAGTTTGCCAAGTGTATCAGAGGACTGAGAAATGCCTCATGGAAGTAGCAAGTTTTAGCATCTCAAAGCAATGACACTGTTGTTGGCTGTATGTACGTATGTTCTTACAGTAGGTGCTTGAAAAATGTATAATAAATACCTCTCATAATATTTCAGGCAGAAATACATAGGGATGGGATTATTTTGAATGCAGGTTGGATATTAAGATCGTGGCAGTGTGTGTTTTCTTTCACTGGGCAAGTTCTTGTTTCCAGGATTCTTTCTAATTTGTAATCCTGACAGAATCAGTTCTGTCGACAGGTCTTTCTACTATACTGATGGTTTTCAACTCATAAATATTGAAAGTGAATTTGAACTAATAAGAAGAAAGGATTATTTAGTTAGTTAGTTATTTAGTTAAATTCAGTTCATCACAGTGTATGTTGCATAAAAGGAATCCTGTGGCGATATCTAAATGTTTACATTTCATTTATTGGAGTGTTTGTGTACCAGTAGTTATGAGTGACGGACAACAGTTGGGCTAAATGTGTTGTTGTCCACTTGGAATGTAGTTGAGTATCTTTTCCTTTGTCAAAGCCAAGCATTCTGGATCACTGAAGGTCCAGAAAACTCAGAGCTATATTCTGGTTTTTTGGTATTACTGGGGAATATCAAACTCTTCCTTGCAAACTAAGCCATTCTTGAAAGCAGTTTATTTAGGAAAAGTAAAAATAAACACAACTATTTTTCAAATCAGACATACTACATTATGTCTTATAATGGGAAAAGTAACAACAGAAGTCCTGATGTTTGTATGGTTTAATGTCTTTATAGCTTTGCCTTCTATTCTGTCATTCCTGATTTTTATAAATTGGAAGTCCAACAATAGGAAAACAAAATGGGGGCCAGGGATAGCTATATGAAAAATGGTGTTTCAGCTTTGCTCTTTTTCCTCAGTTCTTAGAATCAATCTTTATGAGAAGAAAATTCTGTAGATTGAGTCAAAGTAACTCCCGTCCATGCATCAGTGGTGTTAAAATGGGAGATTGCATTGTGCACATCAAAGGGATTGTGTGCATGTTATTGATACACCATTCTTTATTGTTCTGTGTTATTTATATTTTCATCATTAGTCTATAAAGTCTTAATAATTAGCTCTCTAATTTCCCAGAAAAAGCATGTTAATTTATTGAACTGGCTGAAGCAAAAAAAAAAAACAACTGATCAATCTGGCATTGTAAGTTAATAGTATAGAACAAAGCGTAGTCATAATTAGTTGAGAAAAGGACTTTCCTTGTTCATTCCAGTTTATAATAAAAAGTCCCTCGCCAAAGTGACTTAGAAAATAATGCATTCAGACTGAGCAGAATTACCGCCTAGCAGATTCTATTTATCTGTAGCTTAAAAAGCAGCTGCGTTTTTGTAAAAAGCAATGAATGTGGCAGTCCTACTTAAAGGTAGAAGAAAAAGAACACCCCTTGTTTTGTAATAAGGGGATTTTCAATTTAAAAGAGAGAGCGAGCCTGTTGTGTGAAGTATGGTTATTACATTCACTGTATTCTATCTCACCCACCAGGAGGCTAATAACGAAGGAGTCAGTGAAGGAGACCAATGCCACGAGGGTTATCTTGCAGCCCCAGATGCTGGATAAGTTGAAGGAGGCAGAATCGCTTTTGGATGACATTCAGGAAGGCCTTGAATGATTATTTGGTGAAGAAAAGACTATTCTTTCCAAGGTAAACAGTCCATTTCATCTGTCTGCTGTTGGTGTTGGTGTAAAATATGTTTATATAAATACCTCTAAAGTTCATTTTTTATCGTTTTTCTGTTTTTTTTTCTCTTGATGCAGCAATGATCTCTCAGAAATCCTTTTTGAGACAAAGGATCCACTCCACGTCCAACTACACCTAAGGAAATGCTTTGAAGGAATTGCCAAGCTCACTTTTAATCACGAGAAAGAAATTACCCACATGGAGTCAGCAGAAAATGAAAAAGTAGAGCTCGTGCTGCGAATAATTCCAGCAAGTGCCAAGGGGCTAGTTGAGAAATGGCTTCATGAGGTGAATATCTTTAGCTCTTACTTAGGGTTTAGTTACTGTATAATCATTTTCTCTTTTAGGAGCAATGAATATCATAAGCATATTTCCTAACTAAATGGCTCTCTGAATATTTGTCAAGATGTTGACAGATTTCAGCCTTATTGTTGTTATTTATTGCAACTAATTTAGCATCTGCAAACATGCAGAAATTAATTCTAATAAAAAGCTCTCAGAGTCAGGCTGTCAGCAGAAGTGGGTCTGTGTCTGAAACCATATATGTGAATATATGTTTGAGTCTATATGTATGTGTTTTTGTGCTTTCATGGTGTAATGTCTGTAGTTTAAGAGGGTAACATTTAAAAAATAATCAGAGAAATGTAAGATTTTTTGAATGCTTCCCACCCTGCAGAAAGTGTGTCCCATTGTGTTGGAGGGGTTTAATTTCCAGTTGTTTTAACAAAAGGGAAGAGAAATTATGTCACTGATAACACCCTAACCTTTCCCCTTTGGGCCTCTCATCCAAATTCATTGATTTCAGTACGAAATTAGTTTGGTGACCTTTTTTTGTTCGCTTTATTTAACCTTCCTCTGCCAGCGGAGGAAAGGGAATGGGCCCTTCCCTTGTTTTTTGTTTCTGGGCCAAAACCCCATTTTCCTTCCCCTGTGCTTCCCTTTCTTCTGGGGCAGGATCAGCCCCAGGAACGCCGCTTCCCCTTCACCTGCTGTTGCGGGTGATGGTCTTGTCCTCGGTGGCTTGTCCCCGGGTTCCCCCTGTGCCCCTCACGGGGCTGCCAGCCAGCGAGGGCAAGCGGTAGGGACCAGCACCCAGCTCCAGTGTGAGAGGGAAGCCAGGGGACCGCTATTTTTATACCCAGCTAATTCAGCAGAGGCTGGGGGGAACCCCTGGGCAGCGAAAAATGGAGCAGGCAGTGGGTTGGTGGGGTTTGCCCCTGTTATGTATCTTGTTTCTGCCGGCTGGGTGAGCAAAGCTGAACCGCTCAAGTCCTCTCGTGAGTCCCTGTTGCCCACACAACAGAGCCGCGTGGCAGCAGCGTACCAGCTTCAGAGTGAGCCCTTTTTAGAAGTGACCGCACGCAGTTTAAAATGGTCCATCTGCAGCATCATTCAGGGTAGGGAAGGGAGGAAAACAGGGCAGGATTTAGGCAAGCCCAAACACTACCCACCCTGTTCTCCATGTCAAGTCACTAGCTTGGAGTTTGGAGTAGTTATCTTAGTAGCCAAAATAAAAAAAAAAAAAAAAAAAAAAAAAAAAAAAAAAAAAAAAAAAAAAAAAAAAAAAAAAAAAAAAAAAAAAAAAAAAAAAAAAAAAAAAAAAAAAAAAAAAAAAAGGAGCTACAGTTGGGTAAGTGGCAGTCCTGAGGTTTCCAGAAAAAGCCCAAATTCTCAGTACACCAAGACTGCAATTTACTTACATACTTTTTAGTTTTCACCTTCTCCCACAAATGAAACAGGGTTGGAGAAGGTGAGCAGCTGTGTTTATTTTAATACATCTCATTTAATCCTCACCTAAAAACAAATTGGAAGGTTTGGGACTGCATTAATCTGGACCCAATTAGTATCTCTTTCTGCCTTAAAAATGCAACCTGAGATTAATGAATATAAACTAGAGTTTCATATGCAGTCTTTAAATCATTTGCATGTTTTATGCATGATAATTGAATTTATTTATGCACTTCCTTTCATTTAATGATTTCTTGCTCTTTTCTATGCTATCAACATTATATTATGCAAGAAATAGGATTTGGTAGGCAAGAAAGGATAGCAGTATATAAATCAAACCTGAGTTAATTTTTAGTTCTAGTGTCAACAGTACCTCAGAATTAATATTGGTACCATGTCAGTGGGGTTGCATGGCTGGGAAAATGTAAAGTATTTTTGGTAAAGCAGAGGCTTTTAGCTTAACAAGACATTTCTGATGCAGCTTAGTTTGCTTGCAAGTGTACAAGAAAAATTATTTTCAAATGGCAGTTAAATTATTGTATTGACTTTTCAATGACCCTAGAGACTTGTGTTTCAACTTGGCCAATTAGTAGTAATAAGAAGATGAATAGTAATTATGTTAATAAATAACTGTTTTCAGACCAGGACCTCGGTATCATAGTCTGGCTTAGAAAATAAGGGTTTATTATAATTTGTCTCATTTGGTCTTTCATCAGGAGAAATATGGACTTTGGAGCTATAGTAAATTTATCATAGCCAAGAAGGTAGAAGTCCTGGGGACGAGTGAGTCATATTAGCTAGCAGCTCTGTGGTAGTAGTAGCTGTTTCATTGCCATAGGCAGGGAATTTTGCTTTGTTTCTCCAATTAAGCTCAGATGTCTTAAAGATGTCTTAGTGATGGAGTCTGAATTTTTTATAATGCATGCCAGGAAGCTACTACGGAAAATAGTTTTAAAAAGATGCTGGTAGTGGTGCTTTCATAGCTTTAATCTATACCAGTTTCTTTTGTGTCTTTTGTCTTTCCTTATGTGTTGAAAGATGTATGTGGAAGTGATATTTTTCTGTGGTGTCCTGTCTTTTATCAGTGAACTAAATGGTTGTGTCTTGTGATTGTTTCTTGATTCTCGTAGGTAGGAATATGTTTAAAGGCTAAAGCTCTGTTAATTTGTGATGTAACCATTTCAGTGTCTTTCTTGTCATTGAAATGTAGTTTAAAATGTTCAGTAATGTAGCATGAAATCATTGGTTAGTTTTGGAATGGTGGTGAAATCATGTGAAGAAAATAAGTATTGCATCTGATCAAGATAAATTCACTCTAGTGTTTTATGGCTTTTTATTCCTATGTGATAGTAATAAAGTCTCATGTAGGGATGGAAGCCATGAAATACATTGTGAAAAATCATCAACTCAGATGGGGCCATCAGGATAGCATGCTGTAGTTGTAGAGTTATTGAGAATGATTGGAAGATGATTTAGTATGTCACCATGTTGACTACCATGTTTTTGCATTTTGTTTCTTCATCCTTCACCCATGTAGTTTGATGAGAGGAAATCAGTTTGTAACGAGCCGATCCATCTTTACATCAGTGTTCAGTGTTTAAACTGTTCATACATCTTTCATTTTCTGCCAAAGATAACACTGTATATGAAACGCTAAGCTAAGAATTTAATATAGCTAATAAACACATGCCAAAATGAATACAAAGAAAAGCCAATGAATTTCTAAATGCTTGAAAATCAAGAAGGAATCAAAGCAAGGTCTACCCTGTTAGCAAGTGGTCCAGGTTCTTTATTTCCATGTTCGAGAACAAATCTGAGAGATGATCTGGGGATTAAAAAAGAATTCTTTTCCCCACTTACATGCCTTTCTGAAAGTGCGTGATCTTTTCTCTCTCTGGAACCAAGATAAGGGCTGACAGTGTTGGGGGCAGAAAACAATTTCTGACAATTCCCTTACAGTGGCTGCCGTTCCACGTATTGCCTTACTGCTCTGGCTGCTTCGTTCTTGGGTACCAATTTCCTTTGGGAATATTTTGGGGAATGTTATTTATTCTGATAAAACTATTTACAATTTTCCTTCTGTATTCTTTCTCTGAAGCATATGTTAATAAAACATTATTGATTTTTTGGTACTTTGACTCCTTTATCATTTCTCTCAGGTGTGAATTTTTTGTCTGCTAAAAAGTACTTTCTCATTATTGTAACTAAGGACAGTCTTCTGGCGAAAAGCCCTAACAACAATTAGGCAGGAGGTATATTTCCCATTTTATTATAAATTTAAATTTCTGGTTGAAATCAAAAAGCGCACAGAGAATTTAACCTTGATTAAATTCACAGATGTTGTGTGGCAATTATTTCAGTCTTAACTTCGGCTTACAATGATGGTAGATACCGGTTTGCACCAATGCTGCCATGTGAAGAAAAATTCATAAAAACCTGTAAAACAAGTTACCTTCAGACTCCTATTAAAAGGCGAAGTCTTTTCTTCCTTATGTTTTAACAAAATTGCTCCCGAGAGTATCCAGGATGTACTGCCAAGAGAATAAACTGGGCTTATTTTTCAACTTTGTATTTGGCTAAGATAAAAATTGTCTTCATCATTTGTCCCCAAATGTTTTCAATATATACTTTGGAATTTATTCTTCAGAAACCTGGGACAAAGTTCTTTAGTTTCAAATCGGCTCCTGTGCTGTTTTTGTCCATTTCTCCCAGTTTAAAGTATATTGTTGGCACTCCTAAATAATATGCAATTCATCTTTACTGCAGACTATACTTTGAAAATTAGTCTACAGTCCCACCTGCAGAGTATATTTTCAGTACTGTATTTTGTCTCCAAATTACTTCTGGAGTCAAACGTTCTCCAAGCTGAAATACTTCTTTTAAATGCCAAGCCAAATGGTTGAACAAGGGATCTTAAAGGAAAGCAGAGCTCTTTTCCTGTATGTCAGCACCGGTTTGGAAGGGCTCTACTGACCAAAAATTAAGTCCTCAGTTTAAGTGGTACTAAACCATTAATCTTTCTAGATTACTTCCTTTGCAATGACGTTGTTTTCAATAAATTTACACAGGTGTGACTGGAACTTGTTAAATAACTTATTAATTGTTAACAGTTGAGGAGAATCCAGCTCATTCTCCTATAGTAGTTCTGGTTCTGTAGTGGTCAAAGGAAGCTAACAAGTGCTGTGCATTTTAGTAGAAACTAGTCTGAAAATGCAATGTACATATTTTCTGAATATGTTGATGCCATTTTTAAACCCTCAGGTAACCTGGTATCAATAGGTTGAGGCACTTTGCTTCATTAACCCAGCATAAACTTCACTGTGCAAACGATTGCCTCCACCTTGGCTATAGTAAGGATTAAAGGAGGAAACTCAGAATTGAGTTTCAAAAGGCAGGTTTTGTCACTGGGGCCACTGTCATACCTGCATTTTTTGTGGGGGACATCTAATAGTACAAACTGGTGTGATATGTTCACTCAGGGAATAATATACATGCTTTCTATAATCTGAAGGAGATTTGGCCAGTAAAGAAAAATTTATCCCCCCCCAGTAAATTATATGGAGTGCCTACCTGACCTTTTGGTCACTGACATGGGCTTACTCTGCCTGTGTTTCTAGGGTGAGGTGCTGAAAATACAAGATTTGGCTCTGTGTCATGCTGATGCAGCTACACTGCTTTGTTTCCACTGAGAGCAAACCTTTTTCCTTGCAGCATGAGAAGGAGCAGTTCATGTCTGCTGTAACAAGGCCTTTCAGCATACCTGTAAGAGGTTTCATCTTGCCAACTTTATTTGTCCCATTTGCCTCATGAAATATAGGATAAGGCTAAAAATTTAAGAATGGCTTTTGGAAACTGCCTAAATAAAGTCAGTGCTCTGGTTTTCCAACCAGAAGTCACAAAGCGGTGCACTGAGATATATGGAGAGAGATGCCAGGAAAATTACAATCCTCTGAAATAACATCAGAGGTAAATATATCCCTGTACACTAGGCACTGGAATGGCCTAACAGTGCTATTGCACTTTGATACCTTTCTTCATGGCATGTCTGCTGATGTAACTCCACTGACTTCACTTCATAACCAGCTCCAAGTGCCATGGGTGTTCGACCCAGGAGTTAGTGGGCAATGACCTGTCCTGGAGTAGTCACACATTAAAGACATTTTTGGGTTTCTGATGCATTTTTCTTTTGTTGTTGGAAGAGAGAGGATCGGTTTGGGATTTTTTTTTTTCTTTGTAGTAGTAGTTCATCCATAGAGACTGTAGATACCTTCTTCAGTCTATTCTTTCCTGAAAAATTTTATTATTTCTACCCTAATTATTTTCCTTTTCCCCTGCCTCCAGGGTGCAGCTGATCTGTTTATTTCCTTTTTTTTCTGAGCAAGGAATATGCTTTCTTATGAATCCTGCAACATGACATCAGAAATACCTCTTTGAATTATGCGTTATAAGAACTTGACAATCAAAGTTTTAAGTGACACCTTGCTGTGATGGCGAAGAGAGTGTTTTTCTTGTCAGTGCCAATTTGAGTAAAAAGTGTGTGCATGTATATTTAAAATGTAGTCACTTGTCAGAAAAAAGCAAGGTCTTATCACAGAGATGAAATGTTAAAGTTACCACTTTGTTTAATATTTTGTAAATGTCCATATTGTGTGCGTTCTTTATTTATTAACAGCCTGAGTCAAAAGCAAGACAATATGCTACATATGCCTTCAAAATACTGTCTTAGGTAGCGTACATGCCAGCTTTCAGGAGAAGCAACCTCTTGACAATCTCAGATCCAAGCAGGATTTCTAGGACAATGCAAACAGCTTGAGTGTCACCTGTGAAAGCGTGCAAATCTCTGAAAACAAGCATAATGTGTTTTCCAAGGCTGGGAACATAAAATGAAGGCCAGTTGTTTTCTGCTGGAGCTAGCGCTTTAAAGCAGTCTTCAAGGGTAGCATCATGGAGAATAAATTACAGCAATTCAATCTGGATGTAGGAAAGGCTTTGTTAACTGTTGGGGAGAGCCATGCCACTGGGGGTAGAAGAGAGGTTTGCAATAGCTGTATAAATATAAAATTGGAAAGGCTATTTCTGGAGCCTGGCACTTACCTATTCTCCTAGCACTATCACTGTCTTGCTGATGTGGGCATCAGTTGACTGCACGTCCACGACCCCATGTTGGGTTTTGGAAAAATAGGTATGACATTATGAGACAAGAAGTTGAGGTGCTATTTCAGTTTGTGGGATTAGGGGTGGAAGAATCTATACAGAGAGAGAGAGACATACATAAGTTTTTCTGATCAAATTTTTCAGTATTATTTGAATTCCTAGGATTAGTTTGAAAGGTGACTTGTCAACCTGGTGCTTTGCTACCCTTTACAATATTTAATATGTATTCTTATTGTCTTTGTTTTTCTTGATTTCTTAAAAAATATTATACGCAGTGTATTACTTTCCAGTCCTCTCCCATACACTCTTTTTAATTACAAGCTATCACCCAGAACTTGACTATCTGTCAAACGTTACATGAGTTTTGATATTTCTCTCTACCTTGTCAACATGGGGGGCATTTGTTTCTGATTTTCTACTCTTCAGCAGTCATTGCTAAAATAAAACTAGCATTTTCTCATATGACCAGAATTGTGCCCATTTTTCCAGCTCAATCTGATGATTTACTTAAAGATATTACATATCCTTACAAACTTGCCTCTCATTATGTCTTTACCCATATTTCTGGGTAGAACTCAGGATCCTTGTTCCTAGTTATTTGCTTGGGCAGCTGAACTTTTTGAGAGGATTTTTTTTTTTTCAACTTTGAAATCAATCACTTTGGCTGGACCTAAGTTTTCAATAGATTTGGTCAACCTGAAATGGCATTTTGAATGAGTTAACTTGGTTACTTTTGGAACCTCAGCAAGTAGGGAAACTCCAAGAATCATTACAGAAAAACTAGTTATCTCGTAAACCTATTTGCGACAAATAGGATTTTTGTTGTTATTTCACTTATGCTTCCTGCTCGCTAGGTTAATTTTTCCCACCCCTACAAGAAAAGACAATGAGGATGGTGTCTCCTTGGTTCTTCAGCCCTGGAAGCACTTGTGCTTCTGAAGGACATTGGAAGGGAAGGTGTGAGGGGATGCCCTGGTCTGATACAATCTGGAGACTATCAGTACTCAGAGTTGATACAAATTTGGTGCTTACTCTTTGGCCGAAGTTCTTGAATTTTCTAAAGAAGCTGTGCGTGCAAGTCCTAGTCATGCCAAGGAGCTCTCAATTTATGGCCCACTTCAATACATTTCTGTAGGATACTTCTACTATCTTCATTGTAGTCTTTGTCCATAGGAAATGAGACTAGTCCAGGAAACAAGACGCAGGGGGACGGGGAGAGGTAGGTAGGCAGTGGAGATGGGGAGCCAAAGAAAGGATCAGTGAGTCAGTGAAAGCTGCATGGCTCTGGATTTGTTCCAGCCCTCCTCTGCACAGAGGCTTTTGCGAAGCTCACTGTGGCTTCTGAAAGGAAGGTCCCTATTCATCCGGCCACTGAGGGAGATCATGCTAATAGGCTCCAGGATCACAAAGACACTCACCACCTGCTGTCATGAATGCAGGTCAGGCTTTGTTTGCTGTGCTGAATGCTTTTTTCCATTAAAAACTGAACTGTAGGTATATATTTGATAGAATTTATGATTCTTTTGTGTCAGCATTTCAATTTTTAAAAGGAGGAAAAACGGATATTGTCCGTATTGTTACAAGTAGATAGAGGATACACCTCTTGCCACTGACACAAGGTAGAGTTCAGAAGAAATTCCTGGAAATCTGTATGCAAATGTGTAGATAGTAGAACGAAATCTAAAATAGTCTGATTTAAAATTAAGGCTTATTAAATTTAAGATGAACATCATAATTTTTATGCAACAGAAGTGAATTATTTTGGCAGACAATATAAGTTTTCTCAAGTTTTCTGAACTAACATATTGCATCTAAATACTCTTTGAACTTTTTATTTTAATAAAACATTTGTATTTAATTTCACATTAACAAAATGGATCTCTAATTTTATTAGGCTTGTTAGAAGCAAAAATCTACATTTGTAACCAGTCTGTCAAATTTGTCCTTTGAGAGAGATAGAAAATAAATAGTCTGTAATGTAAAAAATGTGTTCAATGCAGCCTGTTTTACATTTCCATAATTTAATTCATGATAATCCAGGATTCTCAAGAGTGTTAAACTCTGTCCTGACATAATCACCAAATTTGAAATATAAACATCATAAAAAAAATCTGTATTTGCAATGATAGTTTTGGTATTGGTGTCAGAGGTGTGTAGTGAGTCTTGTATGTGAATCAACAGTGTCTTCCTTTTCTTACATGATCTCACGAACACCCATTTTAAGAAATCAATTTCTTAGTGTGTCAAGATAATAGGATCTTTTTGGAGGATATAGTGTGATAAAAATTAAATTAAAGCAGTGTTTGAAGCGACAAATGTAAACATCTCCTGAGGTATTGCATGCTGTATCCCAATAAGAGCACAGCTGCAAATAATTTGAAAACTAAATTGTAGTTTTACATCAACACAGTTAGACAAAAATGACTTATTAAGTAATTGCTATTGTGACATAAGCTTTATGCAGTAGCTGAATTACTTGGCACAGCTAAAACCTCAAACTACCTAGGGAATTTACCACATTCTTTAATTTTCTGATTGATTAAATGGATTATTTGACATTTTGGCAAAGCTTTGAAATCACGGCGTAACAAAGACTCCTTTCATTGCTCATTATTTGCTCTCTTCAGGCTTAGTGCAGATTCTTTGAAATGAAAGGTTTAAGGTGCTTCTTTCCTGGGTAATTTTTGTTCCAGTTCACATTTTTACTAGCAGTGTCACATTTCCAACTTAAATTCCCCTACTGTGTAAATGCAGTTCCTTATAATGACAGTATAACCTATGGAGATATGTAATACTGAAAAACACTTTTATATACCTCACAACAGTGTGAGTGAAGAATTCAGCATGACTCGTTTGCTATCAGAGAGGCTCTTAACCCTTACACCACTGGCATTTTCTGGAGTGCGGGAAGCTGAGCGAAATGGTGGGTGTCTTTGTTCAGTTTGTGACAATGTTCAGTTTTCTGCTGCCCTGAGTGGAAGTAGACAACGTCATGCAGCAATTCCGGGGGACAACTCAGAGATAGCCAGGTAGCTTGGAGGACATTTGCCATCATCAGCTTGACAGCAGTGAGCAAATGCATTGCCTAACTGCACTTAATGTCATTAATGAGCAGTAGCTGGACAAAACAATCCAATTTTCAACGTAACTGCACAGTTCTCTCTGTTGAAAAACAGCTCATGAGGGTACCTAGCATGTTATATGATGTACTGCTCCATGCTGCTTCTCAAACACAAGTTTGGTGGAGCTTGGTAGCAAGTACGTAGATGAAGTGAGACCTTCAGTGTCTTGTACTCGTATATTTTAATGGCAGAAGTCCTTAGCAGTGCTGGGTAGGGGACTCCGGATTTCAAGCCTGTGTCTTTTCTAACACTATGAATACAATTGAGTCAAATTGCTTTGGCAGTTGCCCTCCAAGGGGTCTGTGTGTCCTCCCTCACAGCTGTGGACAGCAGTCTGGGGCTACACAAGCGTGAGGACAGGGCTACAGCAATCCCATTGCTGTGGCAAGACTTCTATTCAAAAAAATCCCTTCCATGTGCCTGCATCAGTAATGGAGCATAGCTCTCCAGGCTGCTTCTGACATACAGTAAAGTATTTACATAGGCTTCTGTGAGTTCCAGACAGGCTTTCTGAGCCTTGGTGGGTTCATGAACAGTTGGGACTATACAAACTGCTTGCTATCCTTAAAATAAAACTTTCCTTGCAAACCACCACTTGCTATTCTCCATCTTCATCTCTTGTGCATTTTAAGACAGAGAAATACCTTTGAATAGGGGAAACTGCGGGATCCAAACCTTACAAAGGTGAAGATGTGGTTCTTTCATTTTCCCATTCCAAGGGAAGAAGAAAGGCTAGGGTTCAGCCTCCAGGCACTTACAGAGGTGTCTCCAAGATATGAAATTCTTCTCGTGTGTCTGAGAATCCAAGTTTGTTTCCAGTCATTATGACTGGTTCAGAGGTGATGCTCTTACCAGTCACACTTCCCTTCCTGAGAGTGGGAGCAGGATCACAGTAATTAGCAAGCTTTTTCTGAAGCTATAGCTTGAATTGAAAGTTGTATGGTAGGCAAACCTGTCCTGACTTTGACAATTTTTCTAGCTGAGGTAAAGCCAGTGTTTCTGATAGTCCTCTATTATAAGGCAGTTTAAACTCTAAGGATGAAAAACAGTGTAAGTCTATATATGATTATAATTTATTAATCTGAAGTAGTGATTCTTGAAGTCAAAGTTGTGCAGTGCTTTATGTTGCAATATGTTTCTTTCAATCACCGATTCCTTGTTCAGGCTGAAATTTTCTGTGCCTGGAGTCTTCAGGCAGATTTAAAAAAAAAAAACAAAAAATCCGAACCAAAACCCCAGAACCACAATCCACTTAGAGGGGAAAAAAAGTTTCATCATTGCCGTGCTCACATTGGGGTGAGTATCTATGCACTGAACATAACATTTCCAACACTATTAATGAACCACGGTTGGTTCATATGATGGAATTTGTGGTTTAAAAACTTAGGAAATAACATACACAAAATCAAAGAAGAAAGCAAAGGTGTCCATTTCTGTGTTTAGGAATGCAAGAACCTACAAATCTCAAAAGAAGGGAGATGCAATCTTTTACATGTGTTTTGACAAAGTCTTCAGTTACGCATTAATCGTATGTCCCAGTCTGCATAACAAACCCAGTGGAAACTGACACTCAGATCCTAGCCTTCTCCACGGCTAAAAAGACAGGTAATGTTTCACCTGAAGTGAAACAACTTCATATCCAACCTCAAATATCTGATGTGAGTTCAAGAGCTCTTAGACAAAAACTTGAGCATCCTAATAACTCATCAGCTGGATAAGAAAATATGAACACCACCAGTAATGCCTCTGGGATGTGTTTTTTTGAGAAGTCGGAAGGGTTTAGGATATCTAGAGTACATTTACTAGTTGTGCAGGTGAGGTTGGAACGTCTCGGAGGGAAACAGCTAGTGCATGAAGTGTAGGAATTGGTAAGCTCCCAGGGCCAGAAAAACAAAGGTATTTCGGTGCCTAATTCCTGGTAAGCCATGTAAACAGAAATGAGATTTGTGGGGAGAAAAATATGATTATGCAACTTATAAATGGCAAGGGAGTCTGTGGATAAAACATTGCATATCTCTTCACATGCTCAAACGGTTGAGGTTTTAGATGTATGCTTGAATTATGGCTGAGGTATCTGCAGAGGGGATGTTTATAGTGTTCTAGCTGTCCATGTGCATACTTTTAGTCTGCTGCAAATGGGAGGAAATATGACTTGGCACTTACACGTCCCACCTCAATCATTTCATTTTGCGTTTGCTGAGGGCTGGCAGCAGTTACTGCAGCTCAGCTGATGTGTGGCAGCTGGATTATGGGGCTGAACCTGGGGCCACAGCAGAGTATCAAGTGCATGCCTGAATCCTGCATATGCAGCAGGTTCTAGCTGCAACAAAGTCATTACTGACTTGATTTAAAATGAAAGAAACCAAAACCCCCAAAGGTTTTACATCTTACTTATAATGAGATCATACAGCAGTTGTATTTAGTGTAAGACTATTTAAGCCATGGCTCTAGAGTTAAAGTTATCCCCTTTGGGTCACATATCTGCATCTGATGTGCCTCAGCTCTAGAAGGAGCAAGACCCTCAGGTTTCATTGCCCTCAGAGCAGTGGCATGTGTATGATCAGCCACCTGTGCTGTTTAGAAGGCCCTTGCTTAAGCACTGGTCCTAGCCCTCTGGGTAATGCCACCTTGTTGTGAGTTTTAGTTCCCACTTTATTCTCTCATATCTGTATTAGCATGAAACTGTCTATGACCATGCAAATGGCTTATAGTAGGCTGTAAAGCTGCTGAAGAAAGGCTCTGATTTTAAACCAATATAGCCATGCTGGTATGAAATCTTGCTTGAATGTGCAACAGGTCAATTTTCTTCAATTGCAACCCTGTATCTTAGGCCTAAGATTCACCTTGACTGGTTACACTTTGGTAAAAATTTCAGTTCCTTTCTTATGCTTTATATTGCAGTGTCTATCTCTAGTTAGCTCAGTGTAGAAATGCACCTTATGTAACAAAAATACAGCCTCAGAATGAACTGAGCTCAGCATATAATTCAGGTTTTATTTTAAAATGGCTATAGCGTTTGGTTTGTATTTTGCATTGTGGATGTATTTGAGTGTGAAAGCTCGATGGGTTAGTTCTATCCAGAGTAAGTGGTAGCTAATGAAACCTTTTATTAGTAAAGTTTAGATAATTACCTGGTAATTGTACAGACAAATAATTCAGTAATTTGAAATGATTTATTATGTGTGTAATGATACTTTACTCTCTTTAAGTGCAGCTTAACATGTTAATTACAAACGCTCAAGGGACTTGCAAAAAGTTATTCTAGTGATCATATGTTAATTCTCCAGGGACACTGCTTTTTTGGAACAGCACCTGCAGAGAGATTCAAACGTCAAGCCAACATGCAATATTGGCATTTAAAGATTAAAAAAACAAAACAAAACAAAAAAAACAATCTCCATGGTGGTTTGTTGTTGTTGTTTTTCTCTTGTAGTGTTGAGGCCACTTCAGTTCTTTTGACAACGAGACTCTACCTGGAATCAGGGTAGATGCTAAGTGTCTTTCTAGAGCACTTGTCAGGACATAGTACTCCTGGTATGAAAGTACACCATGTCATTTGATCCTATCTTCCCCTGTGACTGTTCCTGTAAGTTGCTATTCTTCAGGTTCTCCTGGCTATAGCTACCTACCAAAGATAACAAATCTTTCAATTTTGCAGGTCAATAATGTTAATATGTACCACTGCTTTAGTCTCTGATAGCATCTTTTCCATTGATACCTCAGTGGTGTCTTTTGCAAATGCAGAATACAGCAGTCTTGCAAGCATTTGTTCACTGAGAGTAATATCATGCATCTGATCCTGGGCTAGGTCTGAGAACATTGTCCCCTGTGACATTGGAATTGCTGTCTGACAAAAACATCGATCTGTTGGACTGAAGAGGTTTGGTGGGGTTTTTTTGCTTTTTGGTTTCTTTTGGGATTTGTTTTGGTGGTTTGTTGTTTGGGTTTGGGGGGCTTTTTTGACAAATCTGATTAATGAAAGGCAGAATTTCCTGAAAACCTGACTCATTCCTGATGGCTTGCTGGAGATGGCGCAGTTAGAAGGTTTGTCATCTCTGGGGAGCTTGGGTGTGCTGGAGCTATTACAGTCCTTGTTTTGATGTGGTGGTTGAGTACCAGCTTCATGCCAGGCATCTGGGAGCCCCATGCCACCCCAGGATCTCAGGACTCCCAGATCTTTTCTGTGCGGCTGGGAGCGGGGCTGCCTGGGCATTGCTGTTGTAGGCACCTGCAAAACCTCGCTTGGGGCTTGATGGTGAGTTGGTACTGGGCAGGGGGAGGTAAGTCTTGAAGCATGTGTGAATTAGTACTCTTAGTTGTGGTTCTATTCAATGTAAATGTGAAACTGAATAATACTAAACCAATGACAGTTTCTATTCATCATCTGTGCAACCTGTGTATCAGACAATTCTCCTGAGCAGTTACTTGTCAACAGTGGTGTGTCCTGTCATGTCATATTCCACACACGTGAACTGTGCAAATAAGTTTGGATGGAGACAGAGGAAGGGAAAAGTGCAATGATTTCTTAGTAACAGATACTGAAACTGCAGTACACCAGAAGTTCAGCTGATGAGGTTGCCACCTCAGTCTTGTCATATCTGCAAATCCCACTGATCTCTTTTTAGACCAAGTTATAGATAGCTCTTAGTTGTTTTAATAGTTTAGGCTACCCTATATCCCACCTGACCTAAAATTTGATAGTAGAATTGGTGCATTTGAGTTGAGTAGGTATCTTCTTTCTTTTACACACAAATTCTTCTTTGCATTCAGTATATTAGACCTATCATGTAGCTGGCCAGAAGACGCTGATGTCCAGAGGCATTCATCCCACTTGAGAAAATGTGCTTTTTCTCTTGTCATATTATCATAGCACAGGATCGTCTGGTCTCAGGTTTTGCTTTGGTGCAAATTCCAGCTCCTCTGGATAAAAATATGCAGTTCTGAAAAGCGATGTATATTTTATAACCTCTAAAAAGTCTAATATGTGTATTTTGCTCTTTACACAATTATAAACAATATTTACCATAGTGTAGCAAACATGAGGAGATTCCAGAAAGTGCAGAGGAGATAATGACATTAGAAGACGTTTCAAAAGGTGCAGCAAGAAAAATGAAGTCCCGCGAAGCAGCAGCATGAGGAATATAACATGTAATTTTTTCAGTAAGTTTGTAGATCGCCATTCAGTGGCATTCAAAATGTGCTAAACTGAGAATATAGTATAGAATACACTGTACTTACATTATTAGAAAACCTTAGTAAGTTTGTTTGTAATGGTTCATTCAGGATTATCCCAGGCATGTGGATATTTATGATGATATTACTGCATCTAATACACTAAAGAGATGTATATCTGATTAAGCTAGGACAAACTTTAATAGTTGATAGTTTATCTTTAGGGCAGTAAATCAAGGGAGCCTCTCTAGCCAAGCATAAAGGTTCAGACACTGTAACTTGTGCAATAACAATATTGATCTCTCAAACTGATGCCAGGTGGGAACAGCTATGGAAAAGCAGGAAATACCCAAAGAGATGGAAATTGTTTCAGGTTTCCAAATTCTTGCTTACAGGGATTCCCTAAATCCATTAGCTACAGCAGATAAAAGAGTATAGAAATAGATCCTGTGATATTAATTGGTGTGAATTTCTGAATCAAATCCATCAACTTTCAGTTGGTTTGAGAAAGGATCTGCCTAAAACTGAATGAAGAAAGAAGTAAAATACCATTTCTAATGTGTTTCTCTCAGTACAAGATCTCACTCCTGGGAATATGCTGAGAGCTGCCAACATGGGAGCGAGCAGCGGAGGTTGTCCAGAGGACAACCTGCTCCTAGACTCTGTTTACCTGTGGCTCACTTGCTGTTTTTCCCCTGCTGCTGTTGAGAGTTCATGAGGATGCCCTCAGCAGGGGGAATTGGATATAGAGCATTGACATAAGGAATAAATAAGGAATAAGGATCGCCATGAACTTATGCCACAGCAGATTACATCATGAAAGGTGAAACTAATTCAAGAGCTGATGTACAGAAGTAATGAGAAAAAAATCTTAAAAGTAACTTGGAATGCAAAATAACCGACACCTTCCTCCCGAGGATATCCATATTTGCAGCAATGTAGGATTATGCGTTTGGGCACCTAACATAATTGTATATTGCATTACTGAACTGTGCTATTTTATCATTAACCTCTTAGGCAATAGCAATGCAGGTTGGATTAAAAAAAAAAAAGCTTCTTTCAGCCATTTTTCTTCTCAAGGCCTCACTTTGTCTAAAAAAAAAAAAAAAAAAAAAAAAAACTTATGCCACAGCAGATTACATCATGAAAGGTGAAACTAATTCAAGAGCTGATGTACAGAAGTAATGAGAAAAAAATCTTAAAAGTAACTTGGAATGCAAAATAACCGACACCTTCCTCCCGAGGATATCCATATTTGCAGCAATGTAGGATTATGCGTTTGGGCACCTAACATAATTGTATATTGCATTACTGAACTGTGCTATTTTATCATTAACCTCTTAGGCAATAGCAATGCAGGTTGGATTAAAAAAAAAAAAGCTTCTTTCAGCCATTTTTCTTCTCAAGGCCTCACTTTGTCTCTCATGTTTTTTACAGTCTCCTCTTCCCTTGCAGTTGCTTTCAAATCAGGGACAACTTGGAGGAGATTGCTGAAAGCAGTAAAAGTACACAGCCAAATAAATAAAATCTCTGAAGAGAATGTTGTTTTGGAAAATGTTATTCTCATTGAAAGCCTCTCAGGAAGCAAAATTAGATTTCTTTAAAAAACATTTTTGAACAAAAAAAAAAATTAGCTTTTTCTCTTGTGTTTGGCAAATTACCTTCAGGCAGTCTGCTGAAACAGAATTTTTTACTGAAAATTCAGGAGAGGAGTTGCTTGTTGGCCAATTTACCCATAAAGCTATTAGTTCTTCCGACCTTGGAGAAGAAAACTGGAAATAGACATATGATATCTGAGGACCATTTCAGCTTTTAGTATGCAGAAAATTAATTTGATTCATATTGGGAAAATTTATATCCAATCACAACTTTCAGCCAAGTGTCTTACTGAGCGTGACGTGTGCATTAAAATATTTTGAAAAGGGATCAAAGCGATAGGAAGTTGTTCTTCTGATAGGCAGCTGCAGAGGCATTCCTTGTCTGCATTGCATGAGGCACAGTAATGCTCTTAGGGCTCCAAGAACTATAAAACAAGCTCTTACAGAGCACTTCCTTTGCATCATCCTGATAAGAATTTCTGCTACGACAACCTATTTTTCCTGATCACATTTATAACCAAATATTTGTGCGGTGAATGTTATTTTTCCCGCTGGTCTTATATTTTTACAGTTGGAGTAGAGAAAAAAGCCAGCGGCTCAGTTGGTTAACACCTTCTGTAAATGTTATTATTGAACTTGTCCATAGTTTTTGCTCTTCTGCTATCCGTGCTAGAACTTCAGTTGCTGTTTCTTTTTGTAAGGCCTTCCCCCGCTTCATGGGATAGTATGGCTGTTTTGGTGAATATTACAGTCAAGTCCTAGGAAAAGATTAATGAAAGCAAAGTAGGTTTGCCATAGCTACACAACCTTGTCCAGCCTTGTCTTTAAACCAGTCTTTCTCACACAAACAGTGCGTGGGCAAAGATTTGTGAACAAAGACATCAGCGTGGACACCCTGGCAAACTCCACCTGTGCTGAACTTGCTCCTGCCTGGCTGTGCCCTGCACGTACCCCTGCCACCAACCTTGCAGAATAGAAAAGCACAAGAAATGCACACACAGTGATGCAGCTTCTCATCTCTTTGCTCCTCTTTTGCCTACAAGTTGCTGAGAAATCCCAGTTCTTTATGACCGTTGTTCCACGGTCTGATGTGGCTTCTTGGCATCTCATCAACATTATGACGCTGCTCTGCTTTTTGCTATCGGATTAAATTAATCCAGGCGTTATTCAGCACTATTCTGATAAAACTAGAGGTAGAACCTAGGTTCTAGTGTGGCAAGTTTGAGCTAACTATTCTTTCCAAATGAAAGCACCAAACTTATTTCTTTTGTCTTGTACTCACAGAACAACAGTCTTTTCTGCAAACTTCCCTGGTTCCCAGCTGATCAGCAAATTGCCCTGTAGGCTCTTTACATGCTTTAGAGAGCATGTCCTGAGACTGGCCTGTGCGGAGGGACGGGTTTCCCCTGCAGAGCTGCCCGCAGTTGCAGGCAGTGTGGGCTCCCCCTGTTTGGATCAGGGCAGCAATAAGCAGCAGCAGTCCAGAGAGAAACTCGCAGTTCAGGACACTTATGAGGCAAGAAACCCTTGCTTCTTATATAAACTATTTATGCTAGTAAAAAGGCAGAAACTAAACACCTGAGGTTTATATTCCAGGGTTTTCTCAGAAAAGATTCGCCCTGTGCAGTGCAACAAAGCTGCCATCTGAGGGATCCTTCTCAGGACCTTGGTCAGGAGGAGGAAGCCTGGAGGAGGGACTACGCCGGACAGAGGAGCAAGCTGAGGCAAAGCTGCAGCACCCATCACACTTTAAGCCCTTTTGGCTGTTTAGGTTGCTTCAGGCTCCAAAACCAGTCCTGGCTTAAGATGATACTCAGATGGCTTAATCTGTATCAGCGTCTGTCTCATGTCTGGCATGGCATGGCATAGCATGCCCCAAGACCTGTGGTCATTGTTTGGGGATGCATTACAAACCTGCCTGGTACCAACACACTGATAACAAAGAAGAAAGGCTAATGTATTTTTGAGCATAGTGCCAAATGGGAATCAGATGAAACGTGGCCTCTTGCTCTCAATCCTGCCCTTAGACAGTGCTGTGATACAGGAATGGTCCACATGTTGTGTGGCAGAGCTTGGGGAGGAGGAAATAAAGCTTGTCCCACATATATGTGAATCATTCTCTTCCCCAGCTCACTGGTGACAATATTGTTTCATTTTGCTACCTTCCTTCATGAAGGTACCCCAGTAACACATGAACAGAGTAACCCCAGAAGTCAGCTCCTGTGCTCCTAACCAGCCAGCCTTCCTTGCCTTCACCAAAAAACTCATACCTTTCTGAATCTGTTAGGCTGGGAAAGAGGTAGAGAAAGATACTAGCATGTTTAGGGATTTTGTAGTTTCAGGTGGGGAAAAATTTGAAGTAACTGGTGGGGATGGGGAGTTCCCAGCCATGATGCAAGGACTGATCCTTCTGAGAGAGAAGAGAATTCAGTGTGGTGAAAGCACTGTGTTGGCTTTCTGTAAAAAATCCCAAAGGATAAAAATTACTTACCCTAGGAAATATCTGAAAATTGAAGTTGTTCTTCCAGAGGAAGTTAGCCATATGGCATTGTTCTTGTGAAAACACCTTAAAAATATTTTAATGAACAGGAATTTCACTTGAAGAAGACTACAGACTTGAACATAGTATTGGTTTTCCCCTCTGCTGCAGAAATGTAGATGAGATTTAAAAGCCACAGTAATTTATGAGCTGTACTTAGAACACATAAAGAGATATCTCGGATTCAGAATTGTTTCATTCCTGATGTGATTTAGAAGATTAAACTGTCATATTTTAGCACAGATAGATGGCCATCATTGCTATAATTAATCATGTACAATAAATTCTATTATTTAGAAGCTACTTCATATAAAAGTTGAAAATATTTTTTTATATAATGCAAAATGAAGTAGATTAGTTAAGCCTTATAATTATGTTTTGTAGATATATGTTGATTTGTTTCATATGCAGAGGCTATTTACTTTACAAAATAATCCAATATACTGAATGCATATTGCAAAACAATACAGTAATGGAGTGTTTGCTAATGACTTCAATTTAAGGACAGCCTGCCTAATAGCTGAGATAAGATGTTACTAAAACAGTGTGCTAATGATTTGAAAATTACTACCAAAATTGTGTTCAGTCTACGATGGGTTGCAGACATAATTGTGCTAATAAATATCCAAGTCAGCCCTGATTTTCAAGCTCATATCATGATTACTACGAGTTTTAGAAATCAGACGGGGCTAAATCATGCTGTTGTGCTCACATGAACAGCCTCTTTGGTGGCACTGCTCATCTGAGTAAAGAGAGCAAGCACACCCTTGCTAGACAGGAATGCATCAAACATTCATAACTGATTGGTCAAAATTGCTTAACTGTGCATGTTCCTTGCAATTCTCTCCACTGAAATTTGGTCTATATACTATCCTGAATATAAGTTTGTATGTAGATATATAGAATTTTAAAATGTGGCTAAGATAGGATTCTATTCCTATCTATTACTAACTGTAAAATATTGTGCGTGTACCAGTGCCACTACCACCTTTTTATACATTACTTAGGTGTTCAAAGTGCTCATCTAGGATAAGGGAGACCTTATCAGTTTTCTTTTCTGAGTTCAGTTTTCTTCTCTGGCTGCATGGCACTAGAGGTGAATCTTCCAGCTTCTAAGAGAATGCTCTAAAAAGTACAAAGTATTCCAGAGGGTCAATTGTAGCTCTTCATGGAAGGGATTGTGTGTCAGTTTGTCCAATGGCTCAGAGCATCTGTTTGGTTTCTGGTCTCTAATATGGGCTGCTTATGTAGTTTACCTTAAATAGGAAGCGACTAAAATACATTACATTAAATATAACTTGGGACAGAAACTGTAATTCATTGTTTTCAGTGAGCCAGCTTCAGTGTGGTACCACCCCAGAAGAGCCTTCAATTTGGCAATTAGCCTGTGAGAAGAGGGTTGTGTCTTCGTGCCTTCTGGCGAGGTATGAGCACGAGATGGGTTTAGAACTGGATTGTTTTAGCAATACTGAGATATTTCTGGGAGATGCCCGAGGCAAAATTGCACAATCCCAAAGCAGATGTTTGGGTAGCTATAGTACTATTTCACAGCTGGATCAACAGTTTATAAATCAGAATTTGGGGTTTATGCATGAAAATCTCCGTGGTTTGTGGCCCAAAGCTTTTGCACAATGTCCTGTTTCAGTGCTGATAAAATTTCAGCCTGTGTTCTTAAAAAAAAAGCTGGGGTTCTGGCATAGTGATTTTTTTTTTTTTCATTCAGAAACAGAATGAAAACCTGTGCACAGTTACTTGCAAGGTGCAACACTTACAAGTGTTAGTCTAAAACTGAAGATGTGAAAAGCAGTTTGTCCTCCAGTTTTCCGACAACGCAGGGATTGTGTGTTCCTTCTTCTCCCCACTGTAAGGTGAGGCAGCGAACCAGCTAACCTACGGCTGTGTCAACCCCCTTGCTGAAAAGTGGTGGCTAAGGCTGCCTCCTAAGGTGCTTGATTAGGATAAGTGCTTTACAAGCATGCAGTCAGTGGTGTGTGCTGGTGTGGCCTTGGAAGTGAGCTGGGAGGATGCCAAGGAAGGCAGATGTGGCTTTAGAGGAGCAGGTAAAGGGGCAGCACCATGGTGTACCTGCCTTGGTGGTGCAAATTCCTTGCTACTGACCAGAGGAGAGTTAAGAGGCTCCTGGCAGGCTCAGAGCTGTGCAGCTGCAAGCTGTGAGGAGCAGTGCTAAAAGGCTGTATTCAGCTGTAGGTCAGGGAGAGAAAAGCAAGGCTAAGCAAGGAACATGGGAGGCTTAATTCACTTGGCTGCTTCCCTTCCCATTGCAGCTGTTCTACTTCAGGTTATTTACCAGGCCTGAATTCTTTCTTTATTCATCATTGTTGACTGTAGTTAGCTTGCTTTGGGGTTGAAAGGAGCTAAGAGTCAATTATGTGTATGGGAACCTCTGAATGTCTTAAGTGTGGTAGATGGCTGCAACCCCTACCGCTCACATCTAATGAGGTAAGGCAGACAGCTGCTAGCCTCCGGTCCAGCGTGGGCCCACAGAAATGCTCCAAAGAGCCAAACAAAAGCAAATGGGAAGGGAGGGAACCACGTCTGCGGGGGTTTGCAGGGCATCTGCAGCTACGGCACTATTCGCTCTGCCTCTCTGCTTGCTCTTGAACTGCCCCTGTGCTCTTAGGGCAGGGGTGTTGCTGTATGCCATGTGTTCAGTAGCGCCTAATGCAGGTGGACTATCTTCAGGTGCTTCAAAGTATTGGGAAGGTAAGTGTAATGAACAGTGAGTGAAATGCTGGGCTGCGGTGATGGTACCATGTCAGAGCTCCAGCTAGTGCTCATGGTGTCTGGCATTGCTCGCTACCTGCTTGTTTTCTAGGTTATATCTTGCCTCTGCTCATAAGTGCTTGTGCTAACGCAACAGCGGTTTACTGATGTATACTTTACAGCATCGTTTACCTCACCTCTGCTTCTAGTCCCCAATCTGTTGGATTTAGCCTAGCGAGTTCACTTTGCTGTTCACCTCTGCTGACTCCTCTGCCTTGTATCTTAGTTAATTATCTGTAGACAAAGCCACACTTGATGCCTTATCAACTAGAAAGACTGAATTAATCAGCTTTGTTAGGCAAAGGTTATAGCAAAGGGGTGACCATCCTATCCATCTGTTCACTCATCTCCTGAAGAATAACCATAACAGAACTCTTAAAAATCCTATTAATGGATTATAGGTCAATAGCCTAGACACTCCGATAGCACTGCAAGGAACTATGGACAAAATGTCTGGGATTAATGGATTTTCTGAAGACTTTTATAAGGTCTTTTATAGATGTTTCCCTCTCAAATGCTAATATGTTCTGCAAGTAGAAAGAAAATGGCTTTTTACCACTGTATTCCCTTGATGTGGCTAGGCAAAGCAGGGAGGTACCTTCAACTGTGTAAAATGCATTGACTTGATCAATTCATATGTAAAGTTCAAGGAGAAAACTTTGGCCTTTTGCCTTCAGAAGTAATCATCCAAGTCACAGAATTATCTCATCTTGACGCATGAGGAGTCTCATGCATTGAAATTCAAAAGTTCACCCAATTTAGTACTGGTGATCAAATTGGCAAAATGTACTGGGTAAGCATCAGACAATTCACTGTGCAGCATACCTGGCTGAGGCGAATCCAATCTCCCTCAAATTCTGGCTTTTAGAAAAGTGTTATACAAGTAGGCTAAGAAATTCTGTCAACTTCTTTATCCTTTAATTACAGAAACTTTCTTTCATTTGGAGGTGTATTGTAACCTATTCAAATGTTAGGGCTCTAAATACCGTGTTTGTGCTTAGTTTGCAGTAAGCACGTCTGTGAGACAGGGTGACCATTTATCTCTGTTCTTTTTTGCGTTGACAGCTAGACTTGACATCTCGAATTGCTGCAGCGTACACTCACATCCAGAATAGGGCACGAAGGGTGCAGAACTGTTTATCGAATCTTTTGTCCTTTATGTCCATTAATGCGCAACATTGAAGAAAACTGAATGATTAAAGATGGGAAATTGAAGATTTATGCAATTGCTGGGAATTTGTTGCTGTTATCTCCAGTGCTAAAATATCATTTGTTTTGCACCTTTCCCCGTTGTTGTTCTACAAGATGGAAGGGATCTGCAAGGTCTGAGGATAACTGGGACTTGGTCCCAAATAAATACACAATCCACGTCTTTTCTGGAAGAATCAGTAATTACAGTTGTTTAAATTATATTTATGCACTGGAAATAATAGCGGGGTTTTTTCTGTCTTAATTTTTTTTTTTCTTTGGGGGTATCAAGATTTCTGATTATAAACAGAGTTCACTAGGTCTGCTAGTCTCCTGAACCCTCTTTGCACTTCTTCCAGGCTTGCAGAAAAGGATCTGGTATCATGTCATGCTTTTCAGTCTCTCAGAATGAAAGTCTGAGCTCTTACAGAGAAATTTTTCCTCATTCTTGCTGAGGAATATCCCAGAGAAAGGTAATGCTAAGATCCCCTCCTCTCACAGGGCTTGGGCTCTACATGGAGCTAGTCTGCCCAGGTTGCTAAGGTTTCTTCCCCAACCTGCAAAAAAAAAAAAAAAAAAAAAAAAAAAAAAAGGTCCCAAATAAATACACAATCCACGTCTTTTCTGGAAGAATCAGTAATTACAGTTGTTTAAATTATATTTATGCACTGGAAATAATAGCGGGGTTTTTTCTGTCTTAATTTTTTTTTTTCTTTGGGGGTATCAAGATTTCTGATTATAAACAGAGTTCACTAGGTCTGCTAGTCTCCTGAACCCTCTTTGCACTTCTTCCAGGCTTGCAGAAAAGGATCTGGTATCATGTCATGCTTTTCAGTCTCTCAGAATGAAAGTCTGAGCTCTTACAGAGAAATTTTTCCTCATTCTTGCTGAGGAATATCCCAGAGAAAGGTAATGCTAAGATCCCCTCCTCTCACAGGGCTTGGGCTCTACATGGAGCTAGTCTGCCCAGGTTGCTAAGGTTTCTTCCCCAACCTGCAGAAAAAAAAAAAAAAAAAAAGAGTTTACAGAACAACCCTCTCCCCATCCCTCAAAAACAGAGTTCAAGAGGAGCCTGGGAAGCTGGCCAGGGAAAGCCAGCTCCTTTTCCTCACCATTCCTAAACCAAGGCTGGGCTAGTGGAGAGCCCTGAAGGGAGAGTGTTGGAGAGCTGATTTTTTTTATTTGCAGGAGTAACCCTAAAAGAAGTCAGGAAGAGAAGCTGGAATCAGGCTGAGAAAGTGGGGATGGCTGTCTGAAGTGGTAAAGGTCCTTCTCAATAGCAGCAAAACCAGGGCAGTGACTGTCTCTCAGCACTACACTCCCGGGGTGCTTCTGGAGGTGTCTGACCCAGGAACTGACCAAGACTGCTGAGATTTATCTTTGAGGTGTGAAAAGCTCTCAGCATGAGCTCATCGGGCTGCGCGTCGGGCAGGGTTCAAACAAGGAGCTGTACAGTGCTGGCAGGTTGTGCTTACTTATTGCCCTAGCTTAAATGACTGCCCAGCCAGATAGGCACTTAATTCTTTTTACGTCACATGTTACTTTAAAAAAAAAAAATCAACTTGCAAACATTTGGACATCTTTATGAAGGTCAAAATTTGCACACGAATTGTCTCTGAATATCACAAATTCTTTCCTGCCTTCTCATTTCTGGGAAAACAGATGTAAATCCTAAGGGATGAACAATACAGGTATTGTCTGCACACTTCTGCATAAATCTTCCTTGACCAATTCCCTAACAATTGTGTCAGCAAGGTGTTTTGTTTTGTCAAGGTTTTGGTTTTTTTGTTTTTAACCTGAACCCACTGTTCTGAATTGATGTTTCTTTTTTTGCTGCTTTCACATCTTTGCTGTCGTCTGTCACACATTTCATCTGGAAGCGTAGGAGTAACAGTTTGGCTAGAGAGTAGGACTAAAAGAGAAACCTGCTTGTGAAGAAAGATAATTGACACAGTAAGGGTTCAGGCCAAATCCCTTCCACAAACAGTCCTGCTGTAGTCAGTGTGACTAGTTGTGTGAATAAGGCAAACAGGATTTGGCTCTTGCTGCAGTCCCAGCCACCTTTTATCATTGGAGAGAGAGAACAACACCATAAAATTAAATAGGTATCATCCTCCCCGCATTCCTAGTGTAACTATTTTAACTGGAATGCCTCATAAACAGATAAAGGCACTCCTGAGCTTTGGGATGATCATTTTTTAAATGACCACTTAGGGCTGGATTATGGTTTTACATTTTCACCTTGGAGCTTTTAAGGGCTGTTTGGGACATTAAGCGCTAACCTATCAAAGCCTGAACTGAAAGGCAATGTTGCTTGTGGTCATACAGCCCAGCGAAAGAATATAGTTTTGCTGCTGTTAATAGGTAAATACTTTCATTTGTGGAAGGAAAATGGTGATTCAAGAACATTTGATGTCCCTAAAACTCTCACAGCAGCTGGATATTTTACATTGGTTTCTATAATATTCTTATGATAACATTCCTATCCCGTAGGGGTCTGCTTGAATATCAGAGCACTCATCTTTTTTAAGTTTTGCATAATGTGAGATATTAAAATTAAGGCTGGTGTTTACTGTTCAGTTCTTACACACATATTCCACATTCATGGCTAGATATTATTTCCCTTGGAATTGCTTTCTGTCCCTGCCAGTTACTGAATGCAATCAGATAGCTTTGCATGGGCCAGCATACCAATTAAGCACCACGCCTGGGATGTGCGCTGTTTCCTCCATCAGAAGCTCAACGGCTCATCGGCAAGTGAGCCGCGTATATTGATAAGGAGAAAGCCTGACTTCACAATGGAGGCAGAATCTATTTCTTGAAAATGGTTTCAGCAGGCAGTTTGAGGAGGGAAGGGGAAAGGGGGCAGGTGACACGTAAAATGGCTAGAAAAATGAAGCAGGAGGAAAGATTAATGGAAGCGGGATCAGAAAAATATTCAATTAGAACTTGCAGGCCTGGTCACATTACTCTGTGTTACTGTACATCTTGTGATTATCCAAATCTGTTGCTAAACTGTTGGCATTTGTCTTCATTATGCGGTAAAATGGTATAATGAATAGGTTACAAATATGATGGAGGAAATGCCCTGGAATTATCACAATGCCTGAGAATGAAAAATGCCTTAATTTAAATTATTGGTGTGCGGCATCTGCCAAGTGCACAGACAGATGTGAAGAGTGGAACGTGATTTTGTTCTGATGCTGCCTTCAAACTTTCTGTTCCACTTCAAAGGGGTTTTCAGGCTGAATTCTTCCCTGAAAGCCAATGTCAGGGATATGATACAACAGAAAGCAACATTTGACATATTTCTTAGCTGCAAGGAACTGCACAGCCTGATATCTTAGGTCCGTTTTTGGAGCCTTGTGCAAGCAGCACTCCCCCACATTTCAGGTGGAGAGCTGGTTACTGTATAGATTATGACTTTTAACAATGAAATGAAATATGAGGTGGGAAAAAAGCTACTATCTCAGCCTAGTTAATTAGACATAATTTAGTCTTCAAAAATTGCACTGATCCATACAGATGTGTTACCTTTCAAGCTCAATTTTACATTTGACTGATTATTATCTTCTAGAAAGACATTTTCAGGGTATTTAAACCTAACATTTGGCCTACTTTAAAACTGTCACAGTCTGAAAATCAGTACCACTACATAATAAAGAATTTTATATTAGGATCAGGCTATGAATGAATATTTTACTAAAAGTTCAAATAAAATCTTAAATAATATTAAAGTACTATTTCAGTAGCTCAATCTGGAGGATAGCCCTCCCCTTCCTAGATGTGTATTAACTTTAACAGAGCTTCCTAAGGACTGCCCACCCAGTCTGAAGTCCAAACTTCCAAACTCATTAGGAAGTATGTGTCCTAAAAATAATGTGTACCTTGTAGAAGGAGAATGAGAAGTCACATGGTCATCCAGCAAGGATGCAAACCTAGAGCTGGAGGAAGCCTGTCAGCTTATTCCTCTGCTAGAGATTTTTGTGTGATCTTCAGCAGGTCTTGGTAGGTGCCTAGGCTTCATTTCTCCGTCTGAAAAATGGGCATAAGGAAGGATGGAAGAAGGAAGGCTGAAAGGGATATCCTAGCAGAAAGTGCTCTGACTAAGCTGAAATTTGTGGGACACTCAACAGTTAGAGCAGTGAGTTTGATGGAAGCAACCTATTAAATTCTTTCCGTCAGGTTTTGAAGAATGTCACTCGCTACTGCAGTTCATGGCACTGCACACTGACAGTGCAATACACAAGAAGATGTTTTCTACTTTGTGTGTGAAAAGTGAAGCACTCCAATGGAGGTTTGTACAGATGTTCTTACTGACTTCTTTATCTTGTATTGATAGCTTTATCATGATTTACATGTGTTACTTGGACATCAGATCAAATACTTGGATGAGATTTGACTTCTATATGAGCACCATTTTATATTGCATTAGATTTAATGATATACGGCTTCACTGTGAATGGTAGCTATATTTTAAACGCATAATATGCTGAAGCTGATAGGATTGTATCTATCATTCAGAGGATAATTCTAGTCTTAAACTTCATAAATGCTGTTAGATTCTTCATGGTAATGTTTCACTGTTAAATTACACATTTAGAACCAGATGGCTCAGAAAATTGATAAGATGATACCAAATCTCTCACCTCTCAGTCATTGTTGGGTTGAATCCAGCCCTGGTTCAGAGTAACCAAAAGTTACTACCGTCTGACAGCTGTTTTGTGGCTTAGATGTTTCCAAGTGGACAGGTGTCCACAACAGAAAAAAAACCCTAAAAAATCACCTGCACAAGTAGAGGGTTGCGGCAGAGGAGAGTTTATGGGCACTGAAAACAGAGTAACTTCTCTGCATACGTGTGTTGCAAAATGGAGTCTACACCTCTTTCTGGAGATGCCTAAAATGTCTAAATTCTGCTGCACTGCTTCGGTGCATCAGTACCTGTCAGTAAGCTCGTGTAACTTCTTTCATGAGTTATAAATTCACCAAAATGCGCATAAGATGAAATGCTATAATGTTTTCCCTCCCTTTGAAATAAAGCTCTGATCTTTACAGCTTACAAGCTAGCTCCCTGATGAACAAACACTTCATTACAGAAGCTGTGTAACGGCAACAGTGTAGAAAAATATTTATAATGATAGGGGGATGCCAGGACTAAAGAAGCAAGACAATGTTTTTTTAATCATTATTTCTTAGCATAGCATGACTGGTACAAAAGGGAAAGAACAGTCCCCATTCTGCAGATAGGGCCAGAGGGGAAAAACTATCATTGATAGGAATTAGGTGTATATTTACAAGAAGGATGCATGGTATGAGATCTAAAACAGTGATTCTGACTACTTATCATTGATGCCAGGGGGAAACTTAATGCAGTGATTCATGTGGCAGCCTGAAACATGGGAGGCCCATGTCCTTTTGCTGCTTTTGCCCAGAGAGTCTTTTTGCGTGTCTTTGAACTAGTCCCTGTGCTTTAGTTTCTTTAACGTAGAAGAGGGAGGATATCACTCCCGTTCCTAAACGCAGCAGTGTGAGTTAAGTTTGTTCAGGTCTGTGTGTGAGTGCCTCGCAATGACAGCCCTGGTAGGAACTCTGGCTCAACAGACAGAGCTCCCTTTAGACTCTTAGGAAAGAAAAGATTAGCAAGCCTGGCTGCATTTGCTTTGCATTAATATTTTTATTTCTTTTCTTTCTCACACATCCGTGTTGATCCTGCGCAGCGTGGCGATGGTATTCTCAACCTGCAGGCACAAACAGCTGTGACTGCCATAAGCTGCACTGCCCGGTTTGGCCAGAAATGCCCCAGCCTGAGCTGGGGCCGCGAGTCTCCTCTAGGGAGGAACCCGGAGCAGGGATGTGTCCCTTAGTGCCTGGTGTTGCCAGAGGCACACAGCTGCCTGGCATAGCCAGCAAAGTGCTGCTGCTGAGACAAGGATGAGCAGCCTGATCTGCAAGTTCAACACGGTGTCCCCTCTCAGAGGAAAAGCATGACTTTTGCACTGGGCACTACCAGTGGAGTCAGTATCAAAGTAGTAAATGTGGCATGAAGGAAAAAGTTGCACTCTTCCCAGCCATTTAAGAATAATTATATACCGATTAATTGAGGAAAATGGCATCTGATGCTGTCAGTGTTCTGAAGTGTCACATATTAGACCTCAAAAAGTAAATGAAACACATATTCATTTTAATTAAAATGTTATCAAGAGGTGCTGTTGACCAAGAAGCCCATTAACAATAATCTGCTTTAGTAACAAGTGAGCGGGTCAATTTATTGAACCGAACTAAAAAGCAAACCCAGTAACAACTGCCCACCGAGCAAGTATTTGATCTTTCAGCTTTCTCTGATTAGCAGAGGGAGGCATTCCCTCAATATTACAGACTTTTGTCTTCTTCCTCACTACCTTGTGGTAACTTGTAGAAACTGTCTCCATGGTGCAATCAGCATTTACTCATCAAACTTAAAAGGGAGCTTCGCTAGCAGACCCAACTTGAAAGAAAACATTTATAGAGAGATCAGTTGCCAGGTACCGTTATTTTCTTTTAACAGCCTCAGCTGTTAAAAGCTTTGTACAGGATGGACTGTTTTCCTTGGAGATCTGGCTATTTTACACACAGAGGCTAGTGCAAAAGATTTGGGGGTTGCAATAGAGGCTACTTGCAATGAAAAATGACATGGTTGCACAAATTTATCTTTTAAAGTTAAATTCATTAAATTCACTCTTTTGGATTGATTACTGTGTGCTAAGGAGCATTAAACTGGCCAGAGATTTCCTGAGAAATATTCTGCCTTTATAGGAGGTCTCAATATGGGTATAAAGCCGGCAATGATGACCTAGTTACTGCTTGTACCAGGAGCACTGGGAGGTTTGATGCGCTATGCTTTGCTCTGCTGTCAGCATCAGAAAGCAAAACAGTCCTGCTGCAGCCCTAACCTCTGCCCAGGCCATTTTGGGGAGCCACACCTGGCTGCTCCCTGTGGCCTCTCTTTACTGTGCCTGTACAATGGTGCCAATGGTCATTTAGCCCAAGAAAATTTACAAAATCCCTTCTCACCTTCCTTTTGCTATTGGTTGGTGAAAAAGTCGAAACCCTTTGCTATGTGGGCAGTAGGCGTGGAAATGCCCTGTCATTCCAGAAACAGACATTATTTCAGAATAAATTCAAATAGTATCACACAAATAAAACAAAATGGAGTTATTCCTATACGTCCAAATGATAGTACCAATGGCAGTGGGTTAGTTCTCTTTTCACAGGAGGGAGTTCAAAGCTTTGGATTCTTCCTGAATCCATCAGCAAGCAAGATGCATCGGTTTTCTTGGACACAGGATAACATACCAGGTCCAGAAGCCCTCCAGATGTCTTTCTAAAAGCTCTGTTTTGACGGTTGTGATCCAAGAAGAAGGAATTTTTATAGTGATTCTGCCAACTTCCATCTGACAGAACATTTTAGGTGGGAAAATGAATCCTGTCAAAAAGGCACTGATGCCTTTTAAGTCCTACTGTGGACAATAGAAACATCTGTCACTTACTGTTCAGGGGGCATGCCATGTTGAGCAAAACTGAAAGTCAATGAGATTTCGTGTACTTCAGTCATTTTTAAAACAATACCCAGTGACTACTGGTCCAGAAGTTCACCCGTGAGTGTATTCAGGGTAGAAAGAACAGCAGCTGCTACTGAAAGGGAAAAGATTGATGCTAAAACTGATTTTAAGGTTTCTTAATTTTTCACATTGTTGGTCAACATTCTCCTTAGAAATCTAGACATTTATGAAGGCAAACTTCATTATATGTATATCATCTACCCTGCAAATAGAATCTGAAGGATTCTTCTTGCATTTTATTGTGAAACATTTTGGAAGATTTGGCAGGAAATAAAGAAGTGAAAAACTAAAGGAATGACTACACAGAACTTTAAAATATCTTTTAAAAAATGAACTTGAGCACAAAATTTTCTTATCTTTTGACAATTTAAAAGTAATTGTATTGGTACTAGAACATTTGCAATTATTTCCAGTAGAGGTATTGCAGTGAGTAGACAGTGGAACTCTCGAAAGAATTAAGATAATGTAATCCCATTACGTCTGATCTGCAATTCATCAACAGGGAAGATCTTTGGTTCTGCAAGACTATTTTCCTAGCTAAGTGTAAACGTATCTTCAAACATTAAATGCTATGATAAAATAGCATCTAGAAATCCATGTTACTTTCTCCACCCACTCTCTTAAAATGACACTAGTGATTTTTCACTTGTATGCACTGAAGTCTTTTGAAGGTCCTTTAAAAAACGATATTATGTTTTAGTGGTTTGTAAGCTGATGTGTTTCATTTTATTTTGGAATTTGGTGTCCCTTTCCATGGATATCCCAATCCAAGTCCAGTGGCCAGTTCATTTCCCACATACATGCATTTTGTTTATAGGACCAACGGGTGGTTTCTCGCAGAGGGTGCTGGAAGTACAGCAGCCCAGCAGGCTGTCAGCTCTTCTTCAGCTTATGGGGATGGGGATCCAGCCCAGAGGCAAACCCCTTTAGCTTCACCAGAATAAGCAATAGACATGAGCACCCAGCAGTCCTGTCACAGGCTGATCCCTGGCGCAGCAGTGCCTCCTTACCCAGCCTACATGGTCATAAGTGGAAGAGTGAGATAATTTGACTTACAGTTTGTGGTCCCAGTGGTCACTCCTGTCACAGGACAGGAGTTGGTTTGAACGTGTTGCAGATGGTGTTTTCCTCCTACCCTCAAGAAAGGATTGCCTTCTTAAGCCTGCCTGCTTATCATTTGGAAATGATAAGCAGAAGCAGAGGTCACTGAGGATCCAGACCATTTATTTAATTTTTCTGGATTTTTATGTGATGACTCAGCTAGCATTTAGCAAAAACTCATAGGAATTGATTAGGCCTGTTGCTGATAATCAATGGCTGGCAACAAGTTATGTAAACCCTGCAAAATACACTGGGCATGGGAGAAGTTACAGCCTATGATAGATTTAGCATCTAAGGGCTAGATTTTTAAATCTTAGTCATTACTTAGTATTGCAAGAGTAGGGAACTTGGGTGGCTCAGCAAGTCATTCAGGATGTAAGTGCTATTGATGGTAAACACACGAATAGACTTCAAGATCTAGGCAAGGGTTCTGCCTTTAGAGGATCTTCTATTCCTTTCTATTTGTAGCATAATATAATTTTAACAGCATGAATCCAGTGTGTTTGGACTTTACAGGATTTTTTTTTCTTAAAACATAAAATAATGGTAAGCCATCCTAATTAAATAGCAGGGCCATAATCAAAAGTTGTTTTCTGCCAAGAATTTCTTTAAGAGGAATGCACCTCTGGATTTTTTTTTTTTTTTTTTTTTAATGGATGAGAAAGAAAACTTAAGAAGATGAGAAAGCAAACTTCAGAGGATAAACAGCCTTCAAAATTGCCTTATCTCAGTGAAGCCCTTAAGTGTGCGTGGAGGAGGAGATGAGACCATTGAGAATGAGGACTAACAATAATCAGACACTGGTTTACTGGAAGGAACTTTGAAGAGATCGCTCTTGTCCCTGCCCCCAGGTAGAGCATTGCTGTGCCAGCAATACCATCGGATTCCTGAGCACTGACCACAGTAATGTGGCTGTGGGCTGTGACCTGTTTGCACTGCGGCAGCATGTGGCCTGGTCACATGAAATGTTTTTTGTGTAACTCATGAAGGTGACCAGGCACGGAAAAATATAAAAACATTCTCTTCATAACTTTTTTTTTTAATGCATGAAAAATTTAGGGTCTCAGTAAGAAGAGGTAATCTGTACGTGTTCAGTTAATGGATGAGAAAGCAAACTTCAGAGGATAAACAGCCTTCAAAATTGCCTTATCTCAGTGAAGCCCTTAAGTGTGCGTGGAGGAGGAGATGAGACCATTGAGAATGAGGACTAACAATAATCAGACACTGGTTTACTGGAAGGACTTTGAAGATGATCGCTCTTGTCCCTGCCCCCAGGTAGAGCATTGCTGTGCCAGCAATACAATTCTCCATCGCATTCCTGAGCACTGACCACAGTAATGTGGCTGTGGTCATGCACCTGTTTGCACTGCGGCAGCATGTGGCCTGGTCACATGAAATGTTTTTTGTGTAACTCATGAAGGTGACCAGGCACGGAAAAATATAAAAACATTCTCTTCATAACTTTTTTTTTTAATGCATGAAAAATTTAGGGTCTCAGTAAGAAGAGGTAATCTGTACGTGTTCATTGGAGCCAGTATAGCTTTCCAGATCCTCTCTGGGGAACCAGACACCCACTAAACTGTACTGAATAAAAACATCCAATACATATTGACTGCTTTTATTACAGTAAATTCCTGTATTACCAAGAAAACAACACCCAAAATGGCAGTAAATATAAAATTGTCAACATTCTCCATCATTCATACAGGCTGTGGCAAGAAAATATGGATTGTAACCATGATGAACTGAAAACAACATTGCCAAAATAACTGGAATTTACTCATTACCTGCAAGAGTGCAGCTATTACAGTCTACTATGATGAGTGTAGCTGGAGGTGTAGACATGTTTTGAATGCACAAAACAGCTTCAAGACTGGGCATCTTGCAAACATAGTTCTGAAAACTGCTTCTCTTTCTTTGTCTTGGTTTCTCTAGTAATGCTAAAATATTTAGTTAGAGTCAAGCCAAATATTATTCCCTCTTTACTGCTAGCCCTTTTTCCAAATATTTCATTTTCTCCATACTTGTGGGGGTTTTTTTGTGGCTTCCTCACTGTCCTTGTCTTGGGGCTAATGGAAGATGACATACCACTCGGTCATAACGCCACTATCTTTTGATGGGCATTCACAGCCTGGGTTGCTGGTGACCGAATCTGCAAGTGGACCAGTAGACATTCCCCCCACCCCCCCGACCCTTCTCTGTTTCTTCAAATCAAGGCTTATTTAAAATCGTGGGCAAGTATCTATGCTGACCACCTGCAATCCTTTGGCAGACATCTGGTGTGAATAAATGATCTCAGCCTAGTGCCAGCCTTCAGTTTCCCATTTGCACTTGTCTGCTGTAGTTTTGAAGATGGAAGTGGGAATAGCTCCACGGTCCTTCTCCTGGTGTGCTGAAGCAACTTCTCTCATTGCTTCAAACTACTGGGGAAGAGGCACTTGAGTTTCTGTTCATAAATATGCCAAACTTTAACTTTCCAAATTTCATGTGCTCTGGCTTACTGAAGGGTTCCTTTTCTGGAAGATGTACTGGTTTAGCCTGTCTCTTTGAGGAGAACTCATTTCTTTTGGCAAAAGTACATTTTAGGAAAAAAGAAAATAGATTCTTAACTGGACACGACACCAGATGGGTAAATGCTGGTTTCTACCTACCTTTGAGAACACTCATGAAACTTAACAGTGAAAAGCGGACATTAACATGTTTCATTTTGACACAGAGCGTGGGAGTCAAACCATGATCTGGAGGTACAGTAAAAACCAAAGAAAACTTATCTATGCAGCAGAAACATTTTCTAATATCTCTGAAGCATTATGAATTAAGAAAAAGGAGTATGCAACTTTTCCCCTTATAACAGAATGTGTTATATTTATTTGATAGAACAATTAGCACAATTTAACTAATTTTCTCTTTTAAGAGTCAAAATTGCTTTGGTTAAACCACAAAAACTATGCTCTTTAATAAATAGTTTTTTGTTGAATTTGACATTATCTGTCGCCAAGGTTAAATAAGGGAAACATTGCCTACTGGTAATACAATGGAAAGCTTTAATCTAAAATCAATATTGTTTTAAAGACAATTTGCTCTAATTAGATTGAGATGGTAACATGACTGATCTCTCAAGAAGTAAATTAGCCTTCTGTATATATGCAGAAGTTTAGTAAAAGTCTCATTAAAAATGGGAGGCCAGCTCAGATCAGGCAATTCAAGTTGAAAAGCCCCAGTTTGCTCCTGGCTGACCTGGTGATATCAGTAGCAGAGTTTCTCATTTGCAAAGAATCAGATTCTTCCCTGATCTTCTGTTTATTTATTTATTTATGTGAGTGATTTAGATTTAAATATAATCTGGTACCAAGGAAAAAGAATATGCCAGCGCAGTGAAGTTACTGTCAATGTGTGTTGTGCCCTTAATGCCTGTGTGGGCTGAAAAAGAATGGGTTTTTTGTTTTATTCATAATGATGTGATATAAAATAATATTGGTATAGTATTGGTGGTAACTTGTAGCAGTCTATCTGAAGGTAGGTATCAGAAGACACTGATTAAGTGAAGAGGTTGATGGCAGAAGCTTCTTTCTTAGGATATCCACTTTGAATAAAACCTTTGTTTCAGTGGTGGAAATACAGTGACAGGTGAAGACATGATTTGTATGGATAAGTGATGAAGATGAACTAAAATATATGCATTTCATAGATGTTTCTGGTGCAGTAACACAGAGATTCCTTTACCTGTGAGTTGCTGGGAAAAAAAGAAATAGGCAAGCAGCTTCAATACAAAGACACAGAGCTCACCAGAATTAATGTTTTTCTGTGGTATGCAGAGAAGCGACTCATTTTCTACAAGCCATTACCTCCTTCACAAGCAGAGAAAACTGTTGAAAGTCATGCCCAAAACCAGGGATGTGATCAGAAACTGTGCTTCAAAAGAAGGGCATGGTTTTCTTGTCATTTGTACTATAGGTAACCCAGATTTATTAGCCAAAATCGTTGACTGACTTACCAAAACTGGATCAATTTTAAAGTGTTGTTTTTCAGGCATAACTACTTGGAGTATGCAGAAACATGCTCAGCCCTCCTCCCAAGTGCAGAAGCAGTGCAGAGTATGCACCTTACCATCTTCGTGTTCTAAAGATAATTTTTTTCAACTAAATACCTTCTGCTCTGCATGATCAAATACGAAAGGCAACACTGAATGTCATTAGTTTTATTCAGATCTAAAAGATGGTGCTCAAAGTTGGATGTATCTATGTATCAAAGATTCAGTCAATGAAAAAAACCAATGTGCAATTGCTCACAGCATGGGAGAAGGAACATGGCTGAATTTGTTGTCTGCAAGTTCTATTTGCATTTATGATTGAGTTTTGGTAGCAGGTGATTGTTGAACATATAACTTAATAATCAGCCCTTGGATAGTTCCACAGATATACTAAAAATCACTATCACGTTTATGTATGTAACTTGTTGAGTAGATGATAAATAGGCTGGGAGACGGGTTAAAACAAAGCCTTGATGGAGAAAGGGTGTGGAGATTTTCTTGAGTTTTTAGTGAACATTACATCTGAACCTAAGTATCTCTTCAATCTCCCTAGGGTCAGAGGATGAGAATCAATAGAGAATGTGACTCCAAATCTTCTGAGAAATGAGGTGAAAAGAGCAGCAATGAAACCAATTTCAAAATAAAATTGCTGTAGCATTTAGAGATACTGATAACCTGCTAATACTTCAACAATAAAAAAGCAGATAAGCAGTGCCACCCCTTCCTGTCTTTGTCATCCCATAAATAAAGAAATGTTGTTATCTCACCGGATATTTAAAATGCTGAGACATTCAGGGACAAACCCAGAAGCAGTGGTGTGGTGACACTCATGGTGGCAAACAGTCAATTGAGACAAGGCTTTGGCAGGGAAAAAGATTTTGCAGGACACCCAGCTGTTTTTATTCCTTAATGCTCCCCAAACCTTTTTAGGTTAATAAACATTAACATCACTCCATGTTAGTATTGCTGTGACATTCATCTACTTTCACATTGTCTCAGCAGCATTCATAATGGAGTCAGTCTAAAACATCAAATTAAATGATGCCACCGAAGATGTCTGTTAACTCTTTCAGCATTCACTGTAGAGTTGTGGCTGAGGAAGGACTGCCTTCTAAACTGCAGAAGGATCAGCCCCTGCTCTGCTGGTCGATTTGGTTGACCTCAGGGATAACTAATCCTTAAGTAGAAGTTAGATCCATAATAAACCTTCCTTTGCTGTGCCACCTTAGGGCTGTCTGCTTTAGGAACATTAAAATAACAGCAGTTGCAGTATAACTCCCAATCTTTGGGTTCAGCTCCAACCTCTGTGGTACGTGATCTGTGTGACCTTGGACATTCACTTAATCTCTCCGTACATTATCCTTTTTTTCTCTTTTGTCAGTTTTCATTGTATTGTCTCCAGGGCAGAGGAGCCTGTTGCTTATCACAGTATGAGGGTATCCAGCTACTATTGTTATGCAAAGTTAATTATGAAGTGAAGTTATTAATACTAAATTACTTATACTGGTGGAAATTTAGCATTTAATAACTCTTCCTTGTTTAAAAATGTATTCCCTAGCCAGTCATTTTCATAGCAGTTCAAGGCAAAAGGGCATAGAGTTGAAGCTGTAGGGGGTGGGGAGAGCAATGGCAGCTGCTGGGCTTTTCAGCAGGCCACAGGTTGGGATTGCGCCCTTGTAAGATTGAGCCTAAAGGTTTTACCACCTAGCCTAGACTTAAGCAGTATCTCAGCTATTTACACGAAGTTACACTGTGGTCATAAGAGTCAAATGGTGCCTCCAGGTTCACCTTTCATCCTGGCAAAGCAGTGGTTCAATGGATCATCACCACCTTTTCAGCCATCAGGAAAAGCTGCTGTCCTCTTCTAGACATCTTTCCCTGAACTTCTGACAAGACTTGACCCTGGTTATATATCTGACTGGCTGTTTTTTGTGTTTCCCTGAACCCATTTCCACAGAGACAGGAAGAAATCTGAAGATAAAAGTATTTTTTACAGGTGCAGACTCTTGGATGGTGGTAGGGGGGGAACATCACTGTATCTGGAGCTTTGCTGGGTGCACATTTCAGTGGCTGGATTTTCCCCTCATTTCCCTATTGTTTTCCCTCATTTTCCTATTGTACAGCAGAACATACTGCCATGCAATTATTGACAAACAAACGGGATAGATTTGAATAAAATGTCAATCTCAATATTTGATGAAGTAAATGTGCAGGCAAGTGACATTTCCTGGGGCTCTAGTGCAGTAAAAAATATAGGAAATGTTACTTCTCAGACCTAGCAGTGTTTGCATCTTATCACTACCTTATCAGCAAAAACCGTGAGAGATGCTAGCGGTGATAAACAATTGCTGGCCAGGGCTTCCTCTGGCATTGAGATGCACATTGAAAATAATGCTCCCTCTGAGCTGACCCACTTGAAAGTTTTCCTTTCTTTGATTAGTGCATCTAGCAGATCTTAACTCTTAATAACTTTCTGCTGCCAGTACCTGCTGGCCTGCCAATGCACTCACACACATGACCGAGGAGGCAATTGTCTACTTTGCAACTGTAATTCAGCTACATTTTTTTGAAAGATAACCACAGTTGTTTCTTGGTTTTTTTGTGTAGGTTTGTTGTTTTTTTTTTTTTTAAAATGTGCTTTCTGAAATGCAGCCGTGTCTTGCTGGCAGTCAGAAGTGTCTGTAAGCTACTTTTTTTTTTCCTGTTGTTCAAGTATTCATTCTGCATCTGGCATCTCCACAACAGGGACTGTCCAATTTGCGAGTGGGCACTGTTCCATCTGAACAGACGGGGAGGAGTGGAGACAGACAAAAGATCATATGGAGTAGTCAGCTAAAAAGTGTGGTGGTGAACCTGATCAAGTGGTGTGGATTTTTCTTTACTAGTTTTTTTTTCAGAAAATCCTTTGCAAATTCCTTTACAGGGCAGCCATCAACACAATTGACAGTAACACTGCACCCTGAGCGAATGTAGGGTTTGAAAACTGAGTTTCACCTCCCCTCTCAGCCTGTGATTTCTTGTTCAGGGGATTAAAACAAAAAACCCCCTTACTTTCTGTATTTGGTTTCCATGCCTGTGTCTGAAGTGTATACAGAACTCTTTTCAGTGGTCATGACATAAAGGCTTATACAGTGGTATGAAGAACTAATGTCTAACTCTGTAACTCTTCAAAGCAGAGAAAAGCTTCCAAATTTTTAAGCTAGTTACATGGCTGATTAGATTGGAGTCTAACAGGTAACTTAAAAATCAACCCCTGCCTCTGCTTATGTTATTACAATGTAATCTGGGCACAGAGCTTAGAAAAATGTTTTATCTGGAGATGTTTTTTTCCTTTGTTTTACGGTAGTTGTTATGAGCCTTTCCAAAACCCTTTCTGTTTTAAGTTGCACAGTGTTAAGTGTCATAGGGTACAGAAAGTTTAAAAAAAATAATCCAACTTCTATTTCTTGCCTTTTTCATTTCCTTGCTTTTCTTTTCAATCCTAGCCAATTCCATCTCCTCTTTTCTTTGCCCTTCACTAAGCAAGCACACTTTAATCAGATTTATTGAGAGATAGGAAGGCAGAAATTGAGAAACAGAGAAGAGAAGCAATTCAGCACGGTTACAAGTTACTAGTGCATCTCACAGACAACATGAGCACATTTTGGGGGACTTGTATTTCCTCATGTAGTCCTGTGGGCCACTCTAAATTGTTATGTCAAGTAATGTTTTGGATAGACCGATTAAATTATTTTCCTTCTTTCTTTTTTTGTTAAGGGTTTGATTTGTCTTTCCAGAGCTTTTGGAAGTCAAGCTGTCTGTTTGGTTCTTAATGGGCTACAAAAACTGCATTATAGTTGGTTGTAATGACCTAAATTTGTGTGTTTGTGCATAGAGTTTATATTCCCAACAAAAATATATTAGAGCCCGCTGCACTCCTCTGTTCTCTAAATTTGACTACTCTATACAAATTGTGCTCCTTGTCACTGTATCTGATCACTGATAAATGTAACAGGTTGTGTTTTTATTATTTTTAGCACTGCACAACTTTTATTCAGAAAGGTTCCTGGCAAAAATGACCTGCCTGGGTAGAAGAGAGTTTATCCCCATGCAAAATCCTGTCTTGGTAAGATGGATAGTAGAATTTGTTACTGATTTTTTGAAACTCCAGACCCTGGTGCATACCAGGTCAGGAGGGGGGCTCCTTCACCATACCCCAAAATAACTTCTCTTGGAATTAAACTTAAGCTTTTTATTTTACCGGGTTAATTTAGAAGCCATTAATTTAAAACAAACAAACAAACAGGTTTCAGCAGAGTTGACAATGCTAGTCCCTTCCTTCCTGCTAAAGTTCATTAACTAGGTGGATTTTGACAGCCCTGAACTGTGAAGTGTTGCCTCATTGTGTGTCTTGAATGTGGCATATTTTAAAGTTCCAGGTCTGTGCCTCTTTATTTTTTTTTAATGAGAATCTCAGTTCTTCCAAAATCTAAGTATTTTTTTTAGCTCTTCTGCAGGGAAAAAATTGAAAATGTAACTTGAATGCACCTTGCAGGCTTAAAAACCTGACCTGCAAATAAAATCAACCTGAAGCTTTTTAGGAAATCTGACAGAGTGGAATCCATACTCTCTTGAAATCAAATCTGCCATCTACTTCACTGAGAATAAGTCTTCATCTCAGATGTTTAAGCTGAATTTATGACTCCTGAAGGTCATGCATTTGTGTGTGATTTTTGAATGCTTGGAGCTGATATGTCCATAGTTTCTTTAAAAAGTTTCCTTCATATTTTCAGCCAGATGAACAAAGAATTTGCCCTCCATAATGGAATGTAAGAGAATATGCTAACTGCAGATACTGACCCTTAACTTCTCCATATTGTTCTCATTTTGTATGCCTTTGGGCAGCTGTTGCAAAAGGTGGTGGAATGCCTTCTCTTTCACAGATGCAGAGACTGGAGACTCTTCCTCTTTTGACTGGAAGAAGGCTTTTTGGCTGTATAGTCTGGCAACTTCGCTGAGCTCCTGATCCTTTCATCTTAATTTCTTAAGACAGCTTTGCAATTGTCATGTGTAATTTTGACTGACTGTTTTGATATTTGAGACTCTAGCGATTCCATGGCTTTTGAACAGCTAGCATCAAAACTGATATGTGGGGGCCATTAATGTAGATTTGAAACCTTGGCATTATGTAGCATACCAAGCATACCTGATTTCAGGTTTACACTGTATCATTCATCTCAGCTGCTGCATCCCTCTCCATCGATGGCCACGTAAGCAGTAAACTTCAAGGAAGATGTGTTTTTGTTATACGTATCCTGGTGCACTTTTCTTCCTTCCTCCATCTTTCCATCAGTTCCACCCATATATTTTCCAGGTTGCTTCAGATTATAATGATTTCAAGAATCCATTTTATTTTTGTTGAATTGGCTAGGGAATGTGCAAAATTTGGGCAGCTGTAATTTGGAGTTTACAGAGTTCCTTGTGTGTATTGCAGTCAACAAGGGAACAAAACAATTTAGTTTTCAACTCGCATGATAAAACATAGAGTTCTGAGGTAGTATCTCCAGGCAATTCATAGTACGCATCTAGTAACAGTCTCATTTGTTAGAAATATGTGAGCTATATCTGTTGCTGCATAAAGATATCAATAGTTTCATATATATAACTATATAAATAAAAAATATCCAGGAAGTCCCTACAGACTATAAAAAAACTTCTATGTAGCTTTCATTCCAGAAAGAAGTTTGGCAGAGAAGATCAAAATATTTTTACAACCTTGCTGATATGTAACCCCAGAAGTCCTGCCCACTGAAATCATAATGTGTTGTATTAATACAGGTCTAAGAAATCAGGAGGTTTTGTTTCCCATCCACCGAAAACAAGAAATGCCTCCTTTCAGCCCAGCAGTGACAAAGGAGGAAGACAAATTCTTGGTGCCTTGGGAACTGCATAGGTACTGTCATTCTGGGGAGCACTAGGCTTGTTCTGCATGGCAGGGAACGTGCTGTGACTGCTGCTTTGACTGGGTCAGAAAGCTGCAGCTAAAGTCTGTTGGCTTACAAGTATGAAAGGGAGGACTTATATACCCCTTTCTTGCACTACATTTTTCTGTATCAAAACATGTGCAGGGGAATAGTAACAATATGCTGCATTTGTTCATAATGCATAAAAGGCAGGAATTTACTCACAGTACTTTTGCTTTCAGAGGTACTTTCAGAAGAGCGGCGGATGGTTTTGGACTAGAAGCCAGGTATTTGTATGTGCTAGTAACTGCTATTGCTGGGCAGGGTCAGGGTGGGGAGGGAGCAGCAAGTAGTTTCTGTCCAAGCCTTGACGCTAGTGCAAAGCTACTGCCATCCTGCAGTTCACAGCAATATTGGAAGGATGTTCAGTAATCAGTTGCAGTCATGGGGAAGAAATGGAGGTGAATTTGGCCTGTTTCCACACTGAATGTTACGAGCTGAGGTGTCAGGAGTATTTCATGGGCCACAGTGGTATACTGTTTGGGGCTGTTTATTAAGCACTGCACACTGCAGAAAGATACTTTGGTTACCAGATGTCTGGTAGTGATTTCAGCAGCACACAGAGAACAGTGGCCTTGGTGTGGACTGACAAGGTTTCAGCTAGGGTTTTGGATGGGGCTTTGCAGTCTTGGCAGAGGAAGGGAGAAGAAATTTTATGTCCTGGCTCAGAGTATATTGAAAGCAGCCTCTTCATTTAAGGAAGAGAAATAACTGGAATAAGAAAGTTTCAGTTCATGATGATATTGATGAATGTGAAGATGGTACTGTTTAATATCTTCATCAATGACATAGACAGTGGGATCGAGTGCACCCTCAGCAAGTTTGCAGGTGACACCAAGCTGAGTGGTGCGGTCGACATGCCAGAGGGATGGGATGCCATCCAGAGGGACCTGGACAAGCTCAAGAAGTGGGCCCGTGTGAACCTCATGAGGTT
>NW_008796109.1:1443602-1457245 GCF_000699145.1 Aptenodytes forsteri
CCTGGAAACATTCAAGGTCAGGTTGGACGGGGCTCTGAGCAACCTGATCTAGTTGAAGATGTCTCTGCCCATGGCAGGGGGGTTGGACTAGATGGCCTTTAGAGGTCCCTTCCAACCCAAACTATTCTATGATCTATGATCTAAGATTATGATAACTTCCACCACCTGTTTTGGAATAGCAGCGATTTTATTTTCACCATCAAAAATGGCCTAATGAAAGACTGGAGGCTCTTCGGAGGCATTGAAATTCAGTGATGTAAATATGCTATTTTTTTCTTATCCTCCCTTTATTTGCAGGCAAGAGACCACCAGGTCACAGAATGTCTAGGTACAGAATTGTGCAGTTTGCTTATATGCATATTGGCCCTCAGCCCCTTTAAGTTGCTATTAGATGGAAGGGCACTGCACTGGGATCTATGGATATTCTTACATTTATGAGGGGAGATTACATGTGATCATTGGGTAGTGGGCGGGGGTGGAAAATAGAGTAAGAATTTAGGACAAAGAGGAAGGTACAAGAAAAGAAAGTGTACCCGAAGAGTAAATCTGTTGCAACTGCAGAAAATGAAAGAAGCACTGATGGTCTTCACAGAAGATAATCTTTTAGGATATGGTCAGTCAGATGGTGCCTAAATTATTAAAGATTTGCAAATACACTGGCATGATAATACAGCAGGAGACAGTTACCATGATTATGATTAGAGAAGAATTAACAATATGGAAGTACCCCAGAAATTATGAAAGGAAAACAAGGTGGTATGTTTAGCAGCTGGTGTGTAGTGCTGATTATGGTTCAGTAGGTGATTTGGTTGTCTGGTACCCCAAAAGCAGATTGGGAGGAGGCATCTTCTGATAATGCTGCAGATTGGGCATGGAGTTCCTTAGGCTTTCCCTACCTCACCCTGGTGTTTAGCACAGTGAGGAGACGATGTCCTTTTCGTCCTCTAACCTTTTTGCTAAGTTGTTGGAGCCCATCAGAGGGGTGAAACCAGGACAATGGAGTGGAGGTTGGCAGCAGAGCTATACAAAAGAAAGATGACCTGTACTGGATGAGTCGCTACCTACATAGTTCCCAGATTCAACCCTTTCTCTAGAAGCCAGGGGCAAAGTGCTTACTCATTTAAATAGAAACAGGATCTGAACTCTATGCACTTTTAGTGCCTTATATATGATTTAGTCAACAATCTTTTAACATTTTGGTCCGGCTAATAACAGCAGCTTTAACAATAGAACTTCTAAATTCTAATCTAGCTTTTACGTGCAATAAAAAGCATCTGGAGATTATTTAGTATTACTTATAAATAAAACTGTTATGTTTCATCTTTTTAATCAGAGTTTGCCATGTAATGGTGATACCTTTGAAAACATAGCAGCTCCACAAACAGTAAGTGGTAATCGTAAAAGCACTTTCAGATTCCAGTTGTTCCCATTCTCACAATTTATAGCCTGACAAGGCAATTGCGGCGTAGGTTGGAGAAGCAGCTGAATACCCTTTAAGTATAGCCAGGTTTCTCCTGCATATTACTTCTTCTTTTTTTTTTTTTTTTTTTTTTTTTTTTTTTTTTTTTACAAAAACTGAAGAATTGATTTGTTTTCTTTTTTTTTGGTGGTTTTGGGGTTTTTTTTTTTTTTTTTTTTTTTAAGGTATAGCTATTAGCCAGGGCTTTATTTCCTTGAATGAATCTTTCTAGGTAATGAAAAGAATGTTATCATTTGTCCATTTACAGAGGATAATGTAAGCAGCACAAACCTGGATGCAAAACATTTCTGGATTTAAATAAGTAGAGGTTGTCTTTTGTTTGTGAAGTCTATGTGAAGTTTTCCAATTTGAATTAATGTACCCTATCATTCCCCACCTACCTACACAGGACTGTCCCCTTTTCAGGACATACAATAGCAATGAAACTGGTGCAGTTTACACTTTTTCTTCAGGGCAGCTCCCATTCACTAATTCCTATTTCTTTTTTCAAGGCGTGTTCATTTTTGCCATTTGCTCTTTTGGTTCATACTGCCCCATACTGCAGTGTGAGCCCCATCTTGCACATGGACTCAGAATAGGAAATGAGGAAAAATATATCATTTCCTACTACTATGGATACCAACTTTCTTTGCCTTTCTCAGGCACCTGAGATTTCTCATTCTTCATTTTACACTCCTGGCCACTGATTTAAAAAGAAAGGAGATGTAGTTGTCTCTAAAAGAAGCAATTCAAGAGCTTTTTCTTTAAAAAAAAAAAAAAAATTCTTTTTAATCAATTAAATATATATGTTATCATCAATAATAACAACACAAATTCTGGTACCCAAACTGAATGGCAGATATGACAATACTTTTATTACTTTTTGTGGTGAATTTCAGAAATCTTAGAGGCTTTACAAGTATCTTCACCAGAAATTTTGACCATTTTGACCCTCTAATTCTGCATAAGGAAAGCTTTGCTGCTTCCAGCTGGACTCTGTGCCTCGCTGGGGAATAGCTTCAAGCAGGTTGGTCCTTCCCTTGCTTGCTAGAGAAGTGAGACTGACACAATTGCCTTTAAGGTGAGCTGGCTGACTTTGCACTGAAACACCAATGAAGCACTCAAAAAGCTGAATTTGGATCTTCCCCGGGAAGCAGCAGCCGGCAGCATCCCCTGCCAGCCGTGTCCAGTGCTGGCTGTGGCCATGGTAAAGGCACATTGGGAAGCTCACTGGGCTGAGCCCCAGCACCTGAGGTGGGACCATACCTGTGGGATGCTCCAATGAATGGCCAGCCAGGAGTAAAAACCATAAGTACCTAGGCAGATTGGCAAAGGTTCTCTACTACCTTGGTCTTCCATCCTTGGCACCATTGCTTGGATGATGGTGGTTTGAAGGTGTGTGTCATGCCTTAAAGCATGTTAAAGGAGACAGTGGAAGAGGCAGCAGGTGCCATGAGGAGGACAGCTTTCCCCCTGAGTCAGAGGGAGGAAATGGGTGCCTGTAGGGGTGGTCAATCAGAACTCTTCAATCGGACAGCCGAAATAGAAATGTTCAGCCCATCTTCTGCCAGTATAACACGATATCCCTGCAAAGGTTAATCAATTTGAATGTTAATATAATTCTTATTTTCCAACCAATATCTTTCAAATATATGGTGCGCACTTGTCGTCATCCAGGATTAACAACATGACAAGTTTGAACTTTTAAAAGCAAGACACTTTGTAGTTATTGGAGAGCAGAAAAAGGTCACAATGCTTTGTACAAAACAGAACGATGTAGATTTCCAGGCCCATAATTTGCCTGCTTTTCTCAATAATTTCTAAAGAAGCATGGAGAATAAATGGGCCAAATTAGTAAGAAGAGGGACTGCTCTGCTTGTGTGTACAGTGTAAGAGGCGATCAGATAAAAGGAATTAGCCATGTAGGTTGACGCTTGCAGCCTTGTTCTGGTTGGCACAACATCATAATTTCGTTTGTTTCCTAAGAACGAAAACACACTGGGCCCAATTCACCATTCTGCCTGACTCTCTCTACTCTTTTGGTTAGAAGTTACTTATTGGTTGCAAATAATAGTCACAGAGAAATGGGAAAATGTATTGGTGTCAGTGTTTCCCTGATCAGTGTAAGGCAAAGGAAAACTCAAGTATTTACTTTTCTGCTGTGGCTGCTATTGTCCTTGGGGACCGCTGAATCAGAGTCCTAATTGGCACTCAGATAGCCATGAAATACCAGGAGCTTCAAAAGGAGCTTAAGAGAGTAGTTGCTGCCTTTTTCCTGCTCTGTCCTGTGCTATCCACAGCATACACATAACAAGGATTTGGGAGGTAGAGTTATCGGCCTTAAATCTTGCTGTGTGACTAGCTCAGACTTTGTAAGGCTAGGCACCCCTGAGCAAGGACCTGACACCAAAGTCATAAACCTGGAGCAAATTACACGGTGCAAGTAGGTGATTGGAAGTGTGACATGATTTGCCCTGACTCATCCGCTGGTGTTTTTGCTGCTCTTCAGGTAAGCCTGCAGTGCTTTTAAGAGTTGTGTTGTCATTTACAGCTTTTAAAAATTGAGATAGCTTGCCAAAAATTGACCTGTTCATGTGCCCATAGCCTAAGCAGTCAGGAAGGGTGGAATAGCAGCTAAAGGGATGAATGCCACTTGTGTGAGACTGGAGGCAGAGAGGGTCCCCGCTTGTCTGGTACAGTTGCACATCCCTGGTTTGGATTTTGCCCATTCAGAGCAACTTGGTTGACCAATGGCTACCTCCAATGCTACCCCATCTCTGGTGGATACTGTACATATTTTGAACCTATTGTATGGGTTTTTTTTTTTAACCTGACACCAAAACCTGTTTTTATCAGAAAGCCCACTTCACAGTTGTAGCGATCAGGGTAGTACTCAGGGTAGCAGCAATCACACAGCATTAATGGAAAGTCTTGCTGATCTGTACAGTGGGGATCCCAGAGCTTTTGAATCCATTCTATTGCCCTGTGCTAGCATGATGAAGCAGGAACAAGCACAGCTGGAGCTGTCAGGTTATTTTAGTCTAGCTGGGTGCAGGCAGCAATGATAATGGCTGATGCAAACCACGGAAAAGGACTTTTTAAACACCAAACATTATCTACTCTTAATTTTACAGTATCCAGCACAGCTTCGTTTCTCTAGGAAGGACAGCTATCTGACTTTTGAAAGCTGTTCTTGGTGACCATGTGTACACCATGCTGGAGAGACAGCACAGCTGGGGTAGCTGCTCTTCTCTCTTTTCCTCTGGACAGACAAATTGGAGGACAGTGGGGAACGGACTCTTAATCTCTTGCCAAGGTGATGAAAGCTGTTCAAAATTCACTAGAAACAGGCGAAGCTTTACTGCCAGTAGAAAGCAAATGCTCCTTGAGCAGTGATGGGGTGGTTCTACTGCACTTAACAAAGAAGGTTATTGTATGCCTGGTCACTTCAAGCAAGTTTTACTGGATTTTAAAGAATCTGCAGAGAACTAAAACCCAAAGATACCAAGAGCCTGATGCCCTACCACATCAGCCACCTCAGGCTAGCATATAGCAGCTAGATACACTGGGAGGACATCAGAGAAACATTTCTTGATTTGTTCTTTTTCAGCTGATGCAATCTAAGTTGGGCATGAATTCCGAAAGGTGCCACAGCCCCCTATTGCTTGCCCTGAAGAGTTTTGCATCAGTGGTTAGAAAGGGGAAGCAGCTGCACCATGTCCTGAACAGCCTTTGCTCCAAACCTCCAACTCCAACAATCCCAACAAGGGCTAATTAGAGCAGGGAAAACACAGCATTTTAAGAGGAAGCCATGAAATTTGGTAAGAGAAACACAAAAGTTATCAGGAAAAGCCAATACCATTTGTACGTCACTGAGACTGGACTAAACCTCTGCTGTTTGGAGTAGATTGTTTGTTTGGGTTTTTAAGTTGTTTTCTTACAGTTGTATAAGTAGCTATGTTTCCATTTAGAGAGGTTGATTGCTCAAGAATTATGCCATGGTAAAGGAATTTATAGAGGCAGTATGGGATTTTAGTTACGGAAGAGCAGAGAGTGCAGCTTTATAAGATCATTCCCCTTCCTGTGTGGGAGTGGCTGGGGGGGGGGGGGGGGGGGACGCGCACCCCCCCAGAGCCGACAGGGTCCGTAGAAAACCATCGCTCTGCAGAGCTGAGACTGGTGCTGAGAGATCCCTACACCCTACAGCCCATGTCACCGCTGTCATGATCTGGCTCTGCAGAGCTGAGACTGGTGCTGAGAGATCCCTACAGTCGTGCTCCCATGTCACCGCTGTCATGATCTGCAAGCTCACCAGCTTTCTCTGCAAACTCTTCCCTCACCCCCTTCTGTGTGTATGTGTGCAGGTATATGCAGAAATAATATCAGCAAACATAAAGATGAAATAATTACACACAGCAATAGTGAAAAATAGTGGTGGGAACTACTTGCCAACCCTGATTTAGTCCTTTGTGAATTCCCAAGTATCCATATTTTATTAGCATTACCTTGTTTTCTGAAAAGGGACTTAACAGTAGGTTCTGTTGGTTTCGGGTATTTTTTTGCACTTGACTAATTTTGTGTGCAGTATTTTCAGCCTGCATCAAATGAGATGGGTTGTTCATTTACTTGTCAGCTGCAGACGTTCAGCCTAAAGTCAGAGTTAGGCTCAGTTTTCCTGAGTCATTGCTGGTAATATCAGTTTGGCTGGCAAAGTGCAGTGACACCTGGGCAACCTCACTGACATCCAGGGTTTGCCCATGTGTGATGGGCTGGAACTTATTTATTGTATATCTATGTATGTATTCATACATTATGCAGGAGTAACTTAGTTTTACTTCCAATTTGTTTTTACTGGAAACTTAGAAGCCACACTGCACAGCTGGAATGAAGAGTAACTTTCAATTATTTATTACCTTGATTCCATCAAGAAAAATATATACCATCTTTTGTAATAGTACAGTACCTTTGAAAGAAGTAATAGTATGATGAATATTATTATGCCAAATAAAAGAAACAGCATTTTATAACCTTGGAATCACAAAATATCTGTATTATGTTAAAAAAAAGTTTTAGACTCATGAATGCATTCATTTACTGGAAACTTTGTTAAATACTTCGTGTTTGTTGGCACAGGCTATTGTTTGCTGCTTTGTTAGAAGATATCCATCACAGCCACTTTAGCTTTTGCTATTGCTCTTATTTTAATCCCCCAAATGTTGTTGGCAGGGTTCTTTACCTTGAATCAAGGTGGTTATTATAAAAAGTCCACAATTCTGGAATTGTGGAGAGAGAGTCAATGAGAATGAGATAGTAAGTTATCTTGGCAGGCTAATTTAGGTAACTTTTCAGGTATGCTTATTTAAACAAGAGATGCATGAGAAATGTGAAAAATGCTAGCACTTATCGGAAATGCAAATGTGGCATTTGTTTAGCTTAATATGAATGCCTCTGCACCAGGCAACAACACCAGAAGTGCCAATTAGGATGCAGTCATGGTTCCAAAAATTCACCCTTTCTTTTCAGCTAATATGACATTTATGTGTTGGGTCTTTTTCTTTCGAAGAGTAGCTGTGCTTCAACCTACCTGCACAGAAATGCCAGCCTTGCTTGAATTTTATTTTAACTAAATACCTGTTATTGTGCCAGGCATCAATACAGAACTGTTATGCCTGTAATGTGTTTTATTATGGCTAGAATTTAAAGAGCTGTGCCATATAGGTCAATCAGTGTTACGAATGACAGCAGTTGTTATCTGCTAGTGAGGACAGCAGTATAATAATAATGTTTATTGCACATCATTTTTCAATGATTTTATGCTATCATTTAGGAGATGAATGAAATGGCTCTCTAGCAGACATGAATGTAAATAAATTAAACATTAAGAACCAGTGAGTTCTAATCATCTTTCTTTAAGATTGCACTAAATGGTTGCAATCAGTGAAATAGATGAGAGATTGCATTAAATTGCTCTTCCAGATACTATATCATGCCAGCTCAAACAAGGTTCACATGCATTACAAAACAGCTCAGGTTGAAGGAGCAGCTGGAATGCCTCATAGGCATGCATTAACTGAGAGTAATGCACTGGTCGTGTACTGCTGCTTACAGTGTTTTATATTAACATACACAGAGTGACAAAGAGAAACCCAAACAAGTAAACAAGGGAAAACCTTTACTGTTTTGTTCCAGGGCTTTACTCTTATTATAGACTTATATCAATATATACCACAGTTTAGGGGATTATGCAGGAGCATAGCATCGGTTGCAGTATTTTCTCAGCTCTTTCATTCAGCCTCTGCTGTTTTTTTAGGACGTTCTTGGAAATTCACAGGGCGAAAAGATGACAGGTTGGAGAATGAAGGGAGGTTTGTTACTGCTATGAGGAGAGAATACAGGTGCTGTGATATGGGTAGCAGACAGGCAATATCTGAGAAGCTGTCAACAGGACACGTTAAGGCTGGGTTTTCAGGAGCTGACCTCTTATTCTGCCAGCACAAATCCACAAATTAAATTGTGTGAGCAGTTAGGTCAGAGAGGGAGAGGCTTCTGTATCCTTCTGACCTAAGGTACACGCACGAAAGTGAACCTGAAATAGGGAGGGCCTCCGGGTCAGCAAAGACAGATTGGAAATCTGTCTCTTCAAGTCTTTAAATTGCAGCACGGTGAGCACAATTAAAATTGTGATCATTCAGGTCCTCTGCTGCCGACAGTAGAAGCAGTGTCCCTTTTCATTTAAGGGTAATACAGCCCCAAGTTACTTCATTACTGATGGTGTACTAGTCCCTGGCTGCGTGGCACTACCTTGGTGGGATGCTCCAGCACCCCTCCAGCAGCTGCTCCAGAGCCGGCTGCAGCACCAGCCCTCGGCACAAGGCTGTGCTGGGAGGAAAGGGAGAATATGGCATTTCCCAGCTTCTGGGTTCAAGTCCTGTTGGACAGTTGTCTTATTAAGAATAAAAAAATTCCGTATTTCTAGATTTCCTTCCCTCCCTCCCCAAGCAGCTGCTGTTGACCGAATACTACTCACCTTCCTCCTCAGCCCTCTTACTTTTGGTGCAGGAATTTTCCCCAGCTCACTGCACATTGTGCGTTTCGAGAGGATTTTCCTGGAGTGCAGAGAAGAGGACAGGAGTTAGCAGTGTACAAACCACCTGAGGTTTGGCATTCCCCTCTTCCCCAAAACATGACTTGAACTCACTCTTATGTTCTGGTGCTGCCTCTGAGGGATGTTGGCTGCACCCTGGACAGAAACAGTCCTTTTGGGGGGGTTAAAATCTGGCATTCCAGTTTGTCTGGTTTTTGACATCTTCACCTTGATCCATAGTTTTAGACCAAATTCTGAATCCAGATGACCTGGCACTCAGGTATCTGAAGATACGAATTGAGGCTTCTTCAAGTTTAGAAAAATGTGTTAATATTCCTATATTGTTTGTCTTAGTGTTTATTCATAGCATTGTGGTTTTTCCCTCTAATGAGAAAGGAAAAGAAGTCTGGGAACAAAGGGAACATTTCTTGACACATTTTTTGTGAATGAGATATAAATGTGCGGGAATGCTAGGGACCACATAAAACCTGGCTGACACCCCCCCCCAAAAAAAGATTTTGCCTTTTTTCATCATTGTGGTCTTTGTTTTCAATGCTTTTACACTTTTCTGTTATCTATCTCACTAACTTTCATTTTGGTCTATCTCGGTGAGTTTGTTTTGCTTCAAACCCATGTCAAACTTCAGTGCTGACTGGAGCACTGGGTGCTGGGGGCTCTCGGGCAGCAGGAGGGGCCGTGCTGGGCTCCACGCTCACCACTGCTTCTGGTACAGAGCTACAGAAACCAGAGGCAGAAGAGAGACGTGCTCTGCCGGCTGTATGGTACGGCCTGGTTTATGGTAACGAAACACTTTTTTTCCTGGACTTTCATTTTTAGTATTTGATATCTCTTCCAACATGAAAACCAAAGATACTGCTGAAGCATTCCTTGAGCGTGCCAAGCTGACATGCTATTTATTATTTAACTGAAATAGTGAGTTTGTGTTGAATACTTAGATGTAGTATCTCTTCACCACAGTAAGAGAAAACATTGCATGAAAGAAAAAGCTCCATCCTCAGGTTTTATCCAGTCTTTTTAGTGACTACTTAAACTTTTTTTGTTTGGTTGGTTTGGTTTGGTTTTGGTGGTTTTGTTATTTTTGTTGTACTGCACATTGATTCAGTAGACAGGAGCCAGCCATGTCATATCCTACACAAATATCAGAAACAAACACTTGAGTCAACATCTGTGTATGTACCTCATAATTGCATGCTTTTCACAGTCCAATATCCTTTTCAAAGAGTGACATCAAAATCTTTCTTTAAATGCCTTAGATTCAATAAAAAAAGACCTGCGATATGATAGCTCTTTCAAGCCACAGTGGGAGGCAAAAGGAATGATTCTGGATTATTTTGCAGTATTACTCATCCTTATGAGTGGGCCAAAATTTATGGCAAGGACCAGCAAGGTTAACAGAGGACTTCACCAAGTGTTTCAGAACAGATACTGACTCACTCACTCCAGAAAGGGGAAAAACTTAACCGTTATCTCATAACTGCACGGAAAAAAAGATGGGAGTCCCTAAGTTCTCCTCGCAGCTCCCAACTTCACTTGTGATCACCACAAACCTCCTTATCACTGAGCGTTTGCAGTGTCTTGTACTTTTAAAATCCTGAAATATTCCCACTAAAAGTCCTTTTCTGAACCCAGCAAGAATTTGCTCTCTAGATTCAGAGAGTCTTCAGGCTACAGAGGATTTCCTTTCATGAACTTTCTGGCACAGGTGGTGTCTGAGGAGTGAAGAAGTTGGTGGGCTATGTTGCAAGGAGACATCACCTGTATTTGGTAAGTAACATCTGAACCTGTCGCTTACTGAGCAATACAACATTTTGCCTGTCACTTTCATATATGAGGTGAAATTTTCAGTGCTGCAGAAAGCTTCTGAGTCCAGTCTCTAACATAGAAAGTTTTAAGACCCTGCAATTCTCACTGAGGTAAATGGAAAGTGTGAGAGACCTGTACTTTAAACTATAAAAATGCTGGTACCCAAGGGATACTGAGACTTCTGTTACCTTTCCATTAATGCTAGCTGTTGCACTTGGGTGCTGTCCTGTGGTTTATTTAACTATTTAATCTTTTAACTTACAGGCAAAAATATGTGTTAGTCCTAAGCATGAGAGCTGGCAACAGAACCAGTACCACTTGACTTATATAGATGACAGTTAGCTATCTGCTGAAGGGAGACAAGACAGATAATCATAACACCTTTTAAATTTTTTTTTCTCCAGAACTTAACTGCAGAAGTTAGAGACTTCCTCCCAGCAGGTATAGCCAGCAGTGTTGATTTTGCCCCTATTTCTTAAGTACTCTCTCATATTGCATTGAATTTCAGAGGTTTATTGCTTTAATCACTGATCAGGTAAATGAGATCAAAACTAGAACAATAGTGTGATGTGTAGAGGAATTCCAAGATGATTCTGTTCAAATTGTTAGCAAATATTTGAGATAATGGCCGTAGTCCAGAGCAGCAGGATGCAACACTGGCTTGATGGATGTGGTGACTAAGGCTGAGATTCAGATTCTGCAGTTGTTAAAGTTCTTAACAAAGAAGTAAGAATCACCAATTCCCAGTGTAGCTAAGACAGCAGCCTGTCTTTCTGCATTTCCATGTCACTTACTTTGGAAGTCTTATGTTTTTGTTGTTGGAGTTTGTCATTGTTTGAATGGTTTCTAAATCTATCTAGGTCAATTTTGATGCTAGATACCCATGTTCCCATAGTTAGCAATGTGAAGGTGGTGCCTGTGGTCTGCAAAGGGAGCTTTTCAGCCAAAGACCGCTCCAAGGGAGAAGTGCATTGAAAATTATGGAAGGCACCTCAGTAAGGTAACAGTCTATCTTTCATTTACCTATGATGTAACACATAGGAAGAGAGCAGGAGGAGTCAAGGATATTGCCAGTGTCTTGTGTCCCTGTAGCAGAAGTGATTCTGATAAGTGAAACTGTGGTTAAACTACAACAGAGAAGTAGAAGAAGGACGGATATTGCTTGAAACTATGTATGGGTTTTACTGACTGATATTCTAAGAGCATTGTGATACACATCCGGATACTTGAGGCTGTACCTAGACAACTAAAGGGAAAATGTGTAAAAAGAGATATACAAGTTCTGTCCCCTTTTCAAAGCAGGTGGAGAGCAGTGAAATGGGATGTGGTGATGAAAACCTGTTTGTACAGTGCTAAAGAACTTGAAATATGTGCTCTCTTTTGCTGGGGCAGGAGGTGGCACTTAGTGTGGAAATGGAAGTAGGTCTGTGTCTGGCTAGAAAGAGAGACTAGCAATGCATCTATATAATGCATCAAAATGATGATGAGGACAAGGCAGCATCTCAGCTTGTGACTTCATGGTGCAAAACCTTTGCTAACAAACCAGGATAATGCCCCCCACAGGGAGTGTCCTCCTCTCCAGCAGTGCCAGCTCAACTGCTTGCATGTGACAGCTCTGTGAGTTGAGGCAAAAGACCCCACAACTTTCTCTTCCTCTTCACTTTCTGGGTTAATTTTTCAACCGATTAACCCCCAGGCTGGTTTGCTGTGTGGTGCAGAAACAGCTGTGCTGATAATGCTGAAATGTATGTGTGTGATTATGTTGGGAAGTTGCCAGGAGAGCTGCAACTCTGTTCCAGGGTGTTGGCACCAGTCATCCTCCCTTGTGCACTCCCAGCTGGCCTGAGGTCCACAAAAGCAAAACATCATCAGCTTTTCTGTATGTGTATTGCTTATGTTGTTCTAGGCTTCCACTTGACTGTATTTTTTTAATTGCTGTAACTCTGTCTGATAGGGGTATGAGCTTTTTGTCTCCCAAAGTTGTAACTCCGAGCACAGATACCATTAGACCAGCACCACAGTACCTTCTGCCAGTACCATTTATTATCCTATGGGAAATAAAACCAAAATAACTTGTGCTGATAAAACCATTTTCTGTGGGTGCATCTGTGTTCACGCCCAGTTTGGACCCTGGAGTATTAAGACCACACACATGTCAGGGCTTTATCCTTTTATCCCCAAATGACTGTCAGGTTGCCTCACACTGCTGGGAAACTGCATTAACCATTTATGGTGAAAAGAGCAGTCCCTGGCAGTGGCACAAGGGGTGGGTGAAATCTGCTGGGAATGCTGTTTTCATGGTGAGCCTAGTGCTAAGGCTGAGACCCAGGTCAGCTGCGACTGGTAAAGAAGATGCAATTGTAATGTTGATGCCATGCTCTGAGATGACCAGTCCAGGCGTGTTAGAAGTGCAACATTTGTAAATACAACTGAGAGATGCCCAGGGGGATGCTATTGGCTCAAGGGCCATTGCCATTCCTCACAATTCATCACAGAACCCCAGGAACCCTTATTTTCCAAAGTTTCTATAACCTCCTACAGAGGGGTTAGACATTTCTACGGGGCAGCTGCAAATGACCTATAGCTGGTGTCTGCACCAGCAGACTGGTTTGCAGTCCACAGCCTGGAGACACTGCTGGCTCGGTACTGTGCTTGCAGATCTGAAAGTCATCACACTTAGGACTGTCCTGAGATGTCTTTAAGATCCAGACACCTTCACATTTCATCTCACCAAAGGAAAATTAGAGACCTCGGAGGCTGCATGATTAACCTGGAAAAGATTCATGTCTCACGCTGTTTTCAGAGTAGCAGAAATCAGAGCTAAAATCAGTAAAGGATATTCTGGAGGGAAAAACAGCAGTGGTTGGGTTATATGAGGGTACCAAAGCAATGTTCCTGCTAGCTTGGGTAAGTTACTATGATAAGTACCCCAAAACCACCACCATGATGCCATTAAAAGCTACTAAATATCCTCATCATCTTTAAAAAAAAAAATTATTTGAGTGGGTCATATTAAATCCAGTGACTTCAGGACAATTTACTGATTGTAATTAACTAAAATACAAAGTTCTGTTTCAGGTATCTCTTGCTTCTGAAATTTATTTATCTTAAAAACAGATGGAGAGAGAGTGTCCTCGTTTCGGCAGGGATAGAGTTAATTTTCTTCCTAGTAGCTGGTACAGTGCTGTGTTTTGGATTTAGGATGAGAACAAAGTTGATAACACCAATGTTTTAGTTGTTGCTGAGTAGTGCTTACACTAGTCAAGGACTTTTCAG
>NW_008796109.1:1458141-1485954 GCF_000699145.1 Aptenodytes forsteri
TGTGTGCACGGCTTTTGCTTTACCTATTAAACTGTCTTTATCTCAACCCATGAGTTTTCTCACTTTTACCCTTCTAATTCTCTCCCCCATCCCACCGGGGGGAAGTGAGCTGTGTGGTCCTTAGTTGCTGGCTGGCGTTAAACCACAACAAGCTCCTTGCATATAATTACTTTGTCAACTAATTGCACATTTTCCATGGGGTTATTGTTGAGAGACAGTAGTTTTTGGTACCAAATATTTTAAATGCAAGGAATGTGAAACGTACTGCTAAACCACAGGCTTTGCTATTGTATTGCACCAACTCTGGGAAATGATGTTGGATGGGTGATGGAAGATATATTTTGAAGTCAAGTAATAGTGTTAGTAAAGGAACTGAAGCTTTAAGCTGTTAAAGATGTTTCTCTCTGCTGCTTGCTAAAGAATAAAAGGTGGGAATTGGAAGCTCTACAAGTCATCAGCTGGAATTATCTTCCTGGACATCCAGGAGAAAATAGAAGTCTGTGAGCAAGACCACTTCTAACAGAACTGAACAGTAAAAGCTAACTGAACAGGCTATTTTCCTTGCTGGTAAAAATGTTTTCTTCTAAAAGAGTTTTATTTCATCATCTCTTGTTCCTGATTTTTCTCTTGATTGAGCAGGTATTTTTCAAGGGGCAAATGCGAATAAACTGGTCTTTTATTTTGCTTTGATGATGGTTATCTTTACTCAACAATAATCTGTGTGTAGCAAGAATATAGACATTCTCAAACATTTCACTCTTAAATCAATAAAAAGAATAAGGAAAAGTCTTAGAGCAGACGATCAAAATGGCTGGAGGATTGGTGGCAAGTATACCCTCTCCCTCACTGTAGTCATTTTGAGGTTTTTGATAATACGTTGTTAAATCTGCATTTTTCTTCACTCTGTCACAGTAGTCAAGGATTCCAAGGATGCAATGTCTTAAAGGGGGTATTAATGGCTTCTGATAATTTGAATTTTTCATACAGAGTGGAAGGGCTGTGACGGTAAACACTGGAGGTAATTTCAGTGGGAACCTTGAGTGGAGCCAAGTTACACAGAACAGATGAATGGAGGCTGATGCGACTGATCTGCTGGGCTCAGCCTTGGGACTCAGCTTTTGGATATCAGTAGCAAAAGTGCAGACACAATGAAGGATATAAGCAAACTCTTAATGGCTTGACCTTTCAGAAGACTCTATCTATGTGACTTTTGCCCTTTTCATTGTAGCCTTTCCTTAAAAAAGAAAAAAAAAAAAGAAGAAAAAAAAGTCTGGGACAAAACAAACAAGCCCTGAATTAATTAATGTGAATATGACAATTTGTAGGATGATCTCCTGGGAGCCAGGCAGAAATATGGCTACAATTTTGAAGCATCTTGCTTGCATGTAAAGAATGACGTTTCTGCACAGTCCTCATCATTGCATATGATGAACTTTGTATCCAAGCCTAATGAGACTGTGTATGGCTTTTGTGTTTGTTGTTTGGGTTTTTTTTGCAGAAACAGTTAGTGGAAATAATAGAGGGAAGAAAGGACCGACAAGGAAAGTAAGAACCCAACTATTTAAGAGAGAGAACCTGAGCAGAGCCTTAATGACTTTGGCACAGGGCTTTTGCAATAACCAAAGGCAGACTCACAGATGTTTCCTCTGACACAAATCCATAGATTAGGATTTCTTCACACACATCATTCCTCTCTGAGCATTTGGACCGAGAGCAGGCACAGCAGGACAGACTTTCCAGCCTAAAGCTTTTGCTAGCATCGTAGGATATGCCAGCCAAAGCCCAACTAAATTCCTGTAAATTTTTTCCAATGTTTAACATTATTCAGGTGTTTGTAAAAATGGATACCTAGTGGATCATCTGTGGAGTTCTCTTAGTAGAAGCAGCCAGCAGTGAAAACATATATCCTATAAGTATATATCCTATAAAATGCAGCATGGGATGCTGAAAGACGATGTAGCTAAGCTCCCGGGAAACGGGCTGCAAGCTGGCAGCAGCGTGGTAGGGAGTAAATGGGTTGTGATATGCAGCAGGCAGCATGACAAGAGAGATGTACTATGAGAGGTGTCGATGAGGTTTGATAATGGTATTTCCCATATAGTACTTGGCACATCCGAGCATCAAGGGAAGGAAACAATTGCTTATGGCATTAAAAAAGGGTGGTAATGCTATAGAATAGCGGGCTGGAAATTTCTGGCTGACTCCTTGTAAATGCTGATTCTAGCAGCCGTACCAGATGAGGGAATGACCCTTTGAGAAGAAGCATAGAATTGCTGTTGTATGGGCCATTTCCAGTTACAAACAGACACTAGGCACTATAGAATCGAATACAGAATTCTGTACAGTATTTCCCTTTATTTTTCAGTGATTAACCAGAGTTAAACCAGAGCTGGATTGATATACCACCTGAGGTTTTCTCTGATGCTAAATCAATTTTCTTTTGCTCATATTTTATTGCTATCGTTATTGAATAACCACTGAAAACTTACTGCCATACATGAAACTGTTCCTTTATTAGTGTCTGAAGATCCACAGGGATATTTTAATGGAAACTTCTACATCTTGACCTGTAGTTTTTCTAGGATTTGAACAATCTTAATGTGAGCAAAAAACTCTGCTACTACAGAGAGGGAGAATTATTTATTTGTAGAGTCAGCAGTGACTTTACCCCTAAGCTATAATAAAACTGTTAAAACCAAGTGTTCAGTAACTTCCCAGCTAGGAAACATATTCTGAACCTTTCCCTGTATAGTTTTCTGTGGTTTGAATTATCATTTGTTAAATATATTATGACATACTATTTACCACAGACCACAGCTTTGAGACCTTTGTGTGGCTACGTCCCCTAGGAATTTCATAAATAAACCACTGAAAACTAGACATATACTTCAATCCCTTTTGCTGTATTTTATGTCTTCTGAATGACATCTGCTTTGACTTGGATGAGATCAGGTTTATTAATGTTCCTTTATCAGTTGCTAAGGGCTGTGATGTGCTGAAGTGGAATTTGGACATTGCTTCTTCTTAGCATGTGTGGCTTGTAGACCATAAAGCTATTATCCCAGCTGGAGGGGAAAAAAAAGGAAAAAAAAGAAAAAAAGGGAAAAAAAGGTACTTATTATTCAAGACAGCTGAGCAAATTGAAAACTCTTGGTTCATCTGAAAACCTCTACTGAACTTTCCCCAAACAGGAAAATTAATGAAATGCTGCTTGACTATTTGGCTTTTTCTGCATTGTATTTTGACATTAATTTGATCTGAAATTTCATCTTGACTAATAGTCAGCATCCTTAATATTCATATTCCTTTGGTGGCCCAGGTCTGCGCAGTCAAGGATTTGCTGCTGAAATAGCAGTGTTTTGTAAAAGTCGGTGTTTTTCCTTGGTTGCTTACAGAAAATAAATCTAAGAGAATTGGTCTATTACTGGATGTGCATCTGATTCTGAGTTAGTGGGAGCTGTAGATGTTCAGCATTTCTCATTACCAAGCCATACAAATAAGGAGGTGCCTCAGACTAGCTCATGCAGGCTTTTGAAAAGAAAAAAGAAAAATTCTCTCATTCTGAGCAGCTCCATTCAAATCTTACTGCTTATCCTTCAGGCATCGTCCATTCAATAATGTAACCTTATCATACAATACATTTAAGCGCATATCTAATGGAACCTTAATTCTTACTTTGGTGCAATACTGCATATGGATAGGCCTAAAGGATGTGGGTTTAGATCTTGTTGCTGGAGCATATGTGAACTCTATGCAAGTAAGGCTCAGAACAGTGCTAACATGCCCCTGCTTACTGCCTTGCCACACTGGGACCAATTGCTGTCACCGAGTCCTGTAAAATGTATTCCCTGTCCTGATTTTGTTTGAATTCAATATGATGCCTTTTGCACAGCTTTTGTCATATTCATTATGTAAGCAGAAGAAAAATTTTTAATCTGAGTGGCCTTTTTTGTCCTACCCCCATTAAATAACCAGCTGAAAATAAATCTGTTTAGAAGTTATATTTACTTTTGTAATAAAAATTAGATGTGAAACTTGCCTTTTGCACAGCTTTTGTCATATTCATTATGTAAGCAGAAGAAAAATTTTTAATCTGAGTGGCCTTTTTTGTCCTACCCCCATTAAATAACCAGCTGAAAATAAATCTGTTTAGAAGAAGTTATAACTTTTGTAATAAAAATTAGATGTGATCCTCCTACTATAATTATTTTTTAATCATGCATCATGTTATAGACCTCTTTGGCCATATATAGAGACTTTGGCTATATTTTTTAATATATATATATTTATATGTATTTCAGCTATACTGAAATAGAAATTTTTAAGTTGTTCTAATTCTTGTTACATAAAAATATTTTACTATTTTTCATGTGTAAATTTCGGAAGTTCTTTTTGTAAATCAGCTTACTGTATAGTTACTTTATATATTTCAGCAGAAGGCATACCAAAGTATTTTGGGCTGCAGTGTACTGACGTCAGCCATCCATTTATGAAATGCCCTTCTGGTGCTTGGAAGCAGTATCCATTCTGCAAGAGCAACAATGTGTGAAAACCTGCAGGAAGGAACATAAATAATGGTTTATCCAGTTGAAACGTAGAGCCACTGGTTTGTAAACAGGACAGATGTAACTAATGTGCTACAATTTGGATGCTACTCTGTCATAAAACCAACTAACTTTTGCCATGTCTGAGACATGGATGTCACATAGTGTATCACCTCTATAGATGGTGGATTATTTTTGGTGATCTCTGAGAAATTAATTATTAGATCTAAGGGCTTTATGGAATTAGATAAATTCTCAAGCTGAAGTAGAACATCTCTAGAATATCTCCCTCTGTCTTGGGCCCTCTGAGTTGCCTCTCAAATAATAAATATCCTGTTTATTCTTAATTACAAATAGGTGATATGTATTTGCATTAACCTTTGTTTATTCTGCCATTGGAGGAAGTAAATTAGTGGCACTGAGACTATAACCTTTATTAAACAGTGTAGCCAATTGATCTGCTATAATCTCACAGTGCAAAGCTGACAAAGGTGTTCATGGAAACTTGCCAAGATTTCAAAACTTAACTGTAGAGAATTAAGCTTTTTGTGTGCTGTGGAATAATTTGTCTTGTAATTTAGCTTTAATTCACATTTTCACAATTAATTAAACATCAACCTAATCATTATACACATAAAGCATTTAAATTGATGTATGAAGAATGATGGGGAATGAATAATGCTTTGAAGATCCATTTCAAATTAGTTGTTTGATTAATGAATATTCCACAAGGGCATTTGTGTGATGACCTCTGTTGATGACTTAAGGAAAGGCATGTCTGTTTAGATAATGAGAAGACAAAGTGAGTGAGAGTTATCTCTGTGAGTAAGCAGTGTAGAATTACAAGGATTAATCTATACGAAGCATATTACTTATTTGCATTACTTGTAAGAGATAAAATAGAACTGTAAGTTCAGTAAATAAGTTTGGCATTTGAAAGATGCTGCTTAAAGATAAAATGCACTAGCTGTATATGCCGGTTGTCTTTCTCTGGTTACGGAGGACGATAGTGGAGGGCTGCTCTCTCTTCCTAAGCCAGTTATGATCCTTCACAGTACCTGACCTTTCAATTTCTTGCATGCAACAGAAGTAAAATGTTTCACACTGTAGCTCATTCACTTCCCATTGCTTCTGTAGTTATAAAGATGAAATACAAATGTTTTGCCTGGTAACCTTACTTGATAGATTGGGTTTCCAGCTGTTTTACTTTAGCCATGTACAAAATGTATGTATAAAATTAGTGGTAATCTTATATATCAGAAATGCAATGTACTTTGGCACCTAGAAGAGTTTCCGTGGTGCAGGGTCGCTGCCCCTGGCTCAGCACCCTCTGAGCTGCTGACTATTCGAGGCAGGATACAGCACTGGAGGGGCCAAGCAGATATTCAGTCTGGTCATGCCTACCTTCCACAACAATGAAAATGTTGGGAAGAAAATGTTGCTGGGTATCATTTGACCATTTTTTATGTTTATCACAAGATCCCAATGAAATATTTCATAAATATCTTGGGCATCAGTTAGCCATGTCTCTGCTCCCTGTGTTCAGCTTGTAGCACTGGGGCAGTGTAGGGGCAATAGAGCCCTTTGGAAACAGCTCCTGAAAGCGCCAGAGCCTGAGGAGCTCTTCAACAGGCAAGGGGTACATGGCAGGCACCCTGGCATGGCCACCACTTCCCAGGTGCCATTTCCAGTGCTGTTGGTGTCACTTGCTGCTAGTGCAGCTGCCTTCAGTGATCTTACAGAAGGTGTAATTCAGGCAGAAAAGCCAGTGGTATCAGCTTTTCCTTACTTTCCCTTCCCCTAGGCTGTCCTGACTGTGAAAAGAGGGTGCTGTTTCTAAGTAAGAATTCAGCAAGGTTGAGAAAAATCCAGTCCATCCCCTTTTGAGGATACCTCTGAGTCCCTCAGCTGGCAAGAATGTGGGCATTAGATCTGGTCATGAGTCTTTTCATAAAGCACTTTTTTAATTGTAAAATGTAAATTTGATGAAATAGGATTTTTTTCTGCATGACTAGGCAAGATTTACCAATTAAATCTATTATTTTTTTTTAAGAGATGTTTCTCAGGTCCAGGATGAAGCTTGTGGTCCAACCCTAACCCTCTAGGAACATAGAAGATAATGCAATGGATGAGACCAAAATAGCCCAAACCCAATAGTCTGTCTCCATCAGTGGCCAGTAAAGGATCAAGGGAATGCTAAACAGATAGCTTATACTCCCTGAGCTTCCAATAGGCCGGGGGTTTCCTTCAGCAAAAGTGGTATCTTTATGTTTAAAAAGATACATAGCCTGCTTGGTTCAGTCAGAGATTAGGATGGGGTCTCCCACATCCTAGTCAATAATATTTGTATTCAGTCTTTCCCTTCAGTTCAGGGAATATTGGGTACTGAAAAGAAAGCCAGAATGCTTCTCATGCACAGATTGATCTAGAACAGAGGTGTGAATGCTCGTTTCAGGCACCCTCTCTATCTTTTTTTCCCATTCCCCTGAGTCCCTTTCTCCCAGCATCTTTTGTTCTCTTACTTGTAGTCTCAGCAAAAACTGAAACAAAATCCTAATATTTCATCTTAACCCAGGCAGTCACGAAGCAGCCAGGTTTATCCTCTTGTCCCTGCCCCCTGAAGTAGAGAGGGCAGCCAGCACAAGCACGTCATCCTATCTCCTCTCCAGCTCATTCAAGCTTGAGTTGACAGCTTGGGGAAGATATTTTGAATTTGCTATCAAATGTAACATTTTTCCCTTAACCTGTGTGATTTCAAGGACCGAATCTGAGAATCTGAAAGGGATTGTGAGGGGTGGGGACAGGGACAGGGACAGGAAGCTTGTGGATTGAATATCCACAGCTTTTAAACTATTCAGTCAGAGAAAAATCCCATCTTTCTCAGGTGCTTATCCTCTCTACTTCCTCAGCACAAGTGTAAAACTTTGCCTGGACCTGCACATGCACAGATCTCTTGATTGGTAATATTTCAAACAACTGTTAACCCTGCTAGGATGACTCCTTGCATATTGGATGGCATCTGAGGTGATGCATTAAAACAAGACAGATTCTGTCCTCTTCCCCTTGGCATAACGTCTCCTGCCTGCTGGCATCCCTACTTCCTCAGGCCTGGGCAGGAGGGATTTCTGCAAACTCGAGGTACAGGGAGAGCAAGAGCTCCCGTTTCCCCAGCTTACATATTACCAAAAATAATTAGAACGCAAATTAAAGCAGACTTGAAGCAAGGGATAATGCAGTGAAAATGGTGAAATAAATTTAGAAGTAGAGAATATCAGCACACAGATGTCAATCACAGCAGGATAAACTGTAGTATTTACACAAGAGAAATCAGAATCATGTCCACTGTATTGTCTGCCAATATGCTCCTTTGGAAAGGCACTATTTATAGCACAGTACTTTTACCACCAGTAGAAGCCCATAAATATTAGTACTTAAAATATAGAATACCTTTGCAGTCATCAATGGATAATCATGATCTGAAGTTTGTACCCCTAGAAGTGATCTTTTTGAGCTTTGTCATAGTTCTTTGCTATATTTTTGAATTTTGTTCTTGGTAAAATTAATTCTGTCTTGTGATTGCAGTGGGTAAGTGAGAATGACAGGAAAATATATTTATTAATGAGTTCTTTTTAAATAACACTTTGAATCAATAAGTGCAGATGAAGCTGAACTTACACAGAACATTAAGCTGTGACCAGATGAAGCTTTAAAAATAATATGGCAATAATGTTAACATAATAATTTGTTCACTGATAATATTCGTTTTGCATTGGGCAGTAGATAACATATTCAGAATCACCTAAATCTACTTTTCAATACAATGAGCACTTAAAAGCTTACGACTGACTTTTGGTGAGACTTAAGGGCATATAGGATAAATTTCTTTTGAAACTGGGACACAAACTCATAAGCAAGGTATTAACTTTAATCTTTACCTGGATTCTGATATAGAGTCCCTCAGCAAAATTTAGGAAGTTACTACATTGTGGAAGTCAGAAAAGACACCTTCAGTGAGATGCTAGTAAGTAGACGTGTTAGGCAAGGGAAATGTCATTTCTTGATTCATGCCGAACACCTAATTCCATCTAGTGTAATGTATGGCCTGTCATGTGGTATTGATTAAATTAAAAGTGCGTCACTAGTTAAATAAAATACCTTTAAAACATTCTGTATAATTAGTTCATTTCTAATGATCCATGTAGCCTACAGGAAAAATCCTAGTGAAGAAATAAGGAATATTCTCCCTCAAGAAAAGAGAAAGTGAGTGCTCCACTCTCAGTCCTCAGCTAGTGTAAATCAGTGTCCTCCACTGACTTCACTGCTCGGGGATTTGTCACGTTATATATTTGTCTTTGCTTGTGGTATAGGTGAAGTGAAAAGAAGGCAATTGTTTAAGCTTCTTATCTTGTGAACAATATGCTGGAGGGGGGGTGTGTCTCTGTGTGTGTAGATTCAAAGTTATCACTGGAATAATGAAACTACCATTAACCAGAGAAGGTTATTACAAAATTTTAACACCCTCCTCCCTGCAAAAAACCCCACCCACTAACTGTTTCTAAAGCCCCATGATAGAAGATCCATGGAAAGATCAACTGGAAGTTTTCAGCTCCCGGTGCCCAGTGGCAGCTGACTCCCTCATGTGAATTGCCCTCCCAGTCTCCCCAGGAGAGACAACTCCAGCGGGAGTGATTGGAGTGACTTGGCTCAGCTCAACCAGCAGCCTGGAGTAACAGTGGGCTGGCATTAATATGCCTTCACTAAAGGGTGAAACTCTTCTGCAGTGTCTTTGCCACCTGCGTATGTAAATTTTTTTTTCCTATACAGGCTTCTCATTAGTGTCCTAGAAAGAAATAGCCTTTCTGTGAAAATAAAATGTTGAAACTCTACTTCTAAGTGTGTACTGTTCCACCCTTGCATTTTCAGTGGTGAAAACTGGTTGTTACATCTACAGCTGAACCCTTCAAAATCCTGAGCTTATTGAAAGAAAAGGGATCAATTTTGAAACTGTGCTGGAAAGAAAAAAAAAACTGAGAGAAAATATTCAATGGACAAGGTATCCAGCCGTGCAAAGATGTTTGGAGGGTAGAGCTGCTGCCTTTATTCTTGAATGGCACAATTTAGAGAGCTTTTAAAACAATAAAATCACACCTTTGGCAATCACAAGGGATGATTTCTGCACAGAAGTGTTGCAATGTAAAAGTCTAGGTGACGGACCTTAAGCTTGTTTTCCTGGTCTACCTTGAGGGATCTGAGCTGTTGTTTATGCATTGCTGTCCTGGTTCTCCGAAGTTACCCACAGAAGCTATTGATTTCCAAAGAGCAGGGAAAAAACCTCACCACCTGCTTGCAGGGCCCAAGTATGATCTACTTCTGGGAGGTTCACCACCTGCTTGCAGGGCCCAAGTATGATCTACTTCTGCACTTTGCAGACCCTGGTAGTAATGAATTTTCAGCTTTCCAGACAGGTGGATGCCTAAATTCTCATCCAAACTTTCACTGCATTTTTGGGTTTAACCAAAGGTAATATATCAAAATGAAATTCAGCAAAGCAATAGCTTTATTTTGCCTGGTCTAATTTAAAAACTGTGTGGACCGTGAGGCATGTGGCCTGTCAGGTACCTGTCTCTCAGAAGAGAACAAACTGTAGCTCCTGTGAAGCACTGTGGCAGTTCAAGGAAAGATTAATGCTGAACTGTCCTGAGACAAGATATTTTAATTGTATTTAGCAAGCTAAATTAGTTCTGCATGGATCAATCCAACCTAAGCCAATCTGTTTCTTTTTCATTTTGCATGTCAGGAATTGAAACATGACAGAAAAATTTCAGTTCTTCTAAATTTGCTTTCTATTAAAACAAAGTCTTCCCCCCCAAATTCTCTATAAAATTCTCAACTGGTATGTAATATTTACTTTTTCCTGCTCATGGCTGAAAGCCAACTTCCTTCAAGGTTACTGTTTGCAAAATCCTTTTGCTGGATGGAAGACATGCAAAGATCAAAGCTGTCCCTGAACTGACTGTTTTCATCAGGGAAAGGTGCCTCTCCAGCTCATCAAAACATACACTCTAAAACTGGGCAAACAGCTCAGAATAAATATTGTATGATGATTTCACTCAAAGGGGCAGTTTTGGGGTTGTAGCCATGCTGCCATGAACATGGATAGCTTTTGGTCAGCTTGGACAGTGGGTTAATCGTGCTTGCTTCTGTCTGCAGTGAAATGAGCTGTTTTGAAGAATCACAAGCCAGCAAATTCAACAGCGGGAAGGAGAGAGAGAGGGCATCGAGGAGTCGTTGCACAAGGACTGGTAGCTGCTGCTTGCTGGTGAGAGCCATTCCAGACCTTATGCTTGTAATTGGCACTCTAAGATGCTTTTGCTTTTTATGTTTCCAAGTGAGCCATTCAGCTAACGCTGATTTCATTCAATGGCAATAAAGGTGAAATCTCTCTAAAAATAATTCTCTTCCTTTGCATCAAGATATGATCCCTAAGTAAACAGGCTTTAATTAATGGCAGAGAGTATCCTGTCAGCTAGCAACACGCCCTTCCTCTGTGGAGCTACACTGAATTCATGGAACTTTTAAAATGTCTCCTCAGACACAGCATCACTGTTTCTTTCATCCTACCGCCCAACACCCCCCTCTGCACTGAGACACAATGGTTTTGAGCGATATGATACAAAAATAGCACCTCAGCAGCTGTACTAAGTGAGTCTGCTGTGCCGTTAGAAAAGAGAAAATATTTCAGTTTGCTTTGTGGAGGTTCACACAGTGGTGGCATTTCAATATTTTTTAAAAGCCTCTCATCTTTTTGCATGCCTGTACTGAGAGGTGATAGTCTCCAGTGAACACGGTGTGCATACCATCGGCAGCTTTGTCTAGGAGTTATCCTCACCAGAAATCAGGGAATAAGGTTGTTTTGATGACTCGCAGATTAAGTAAAATAGTGGTGTACTTTTCATCAGCTGTGGGTTGTCTCGGTCTCGTCTTGGTGCTGTGGGGACCAGAGAGACAGAGGAAGGGTCATCTTAGCCCTCAAAAGTGTTTGGCAGCAACTTGCTCCTGGCCCGAGGTATCCCACTTCCAGCCCCCTTTCCCTCCCCAGCGTGCCTGCGAGTTGGGTAGTGCAGACACCGCTGTTTCCGAGCATTTTCTCACCAGTTATGACTATTTCAAATTAGCTCTCTGTGCTGGTAATATTTCTAAACTGATGGTTGGCTGCCTGCTAGAGCACTGCTTAGTGCATACAACTTGCCTTGCAAAATGTTGCTGGAAGGGTCCTATCTGTCAACACTGAAGGAACCAATCCATGCGAGCTCCTCTCTGCTGTGGGGGACCCATGTAACACAAGGGAAAGGGCTTTGGGAAGTACTGCATCCCTGAAGACTTCAACACCTCCCCTCTGTTACCTCTGTAAGGGCACCTCATTGACAACCTGTGTGTGCTACCTGCTGGCGAGATTGATCTTTACCCTGTGTCAGAAAGACGCTTAATGGTCGTTCAGATTAATTTCCAAATGTCCTTGTGATATCTCTCAGGGAGGAAGACAAACAGCGTGTTTGCTATATTTAACTGGGTTGCGTGAGGGGTTTGTTTTGCTGGTAGATTGAGTCAGTGAAGAAATGTTTGCTGGCAGTTATGACCTCATTGATGCCGTTGACCAAACGGAAGGACGGCTGTTTCTGCTGACCTGCCTGAGCAGGTGCTGGTGCTTCTCCTGCTGCACAGAGCAGTAGAGGCATTAGTGGTAAGTGGAGCTTCAGCCTTTACGCACTAAGGAATTGCTTGCTGAGAGATACAAGGAAGGAGACAGAACTTCAATTAAGGGGAGAATGATGACTATCAAATAAGAAACAGGCAGGGTGCTGTGGGCACAGTGTGCTGAACAGCTTTTGGTGGCCACACCAGCGCAAGCAGTAGCTGCCCCTGCTGCTGGCTCTTGCCCTGTGTTTCATGCCTCTCTCCTCATCCTGCAGTCCTGTGCAGGCACAGTTTTTTTTCCAGGCAGGCAGTGAAGCAGGCTGGAAAGTAAACACTCTTGTTTATTTTCTTCCAGAGGTTATTTTTCAGCTGGATCAAATTTCTCCAGCCTACCTGACCACATGGACACAAGTGGAACAACAGGGACACACAGATTGCCAGGAGCAAGCCGTTGGAAAGGACAGCTGGATGGTACAGTAACTGGCCTGAGCAGATCTGCCACCAAATGCCATATCGCACCTTCGGACCAGGCAGTATCATGGAAATGCTCTGTCTTTTGATTTAACATGCAAAAACCTGCAAGGCAGAAATTATGCCAATTCACTAACTGGATTTCTGGAAAGGAGCCCCTATTGTATTTTAAAGAGCTTTGATCATACAGTCAAAGGAGCATATACACATAGCTTTGGCTCTCCGGTATCTTTTTCCAGCAAAGAATCAATATGGTTGCTGTGGATTTTCAAAGAAAAATGATAACCCCGTGGCAACTGGTTGCTTGTAAAAATGCTTTATGGTGGTTCTTGCCTTGCTTGACTATGATGAATAAGAAAGAGTTGGTTCTTGTCTTGCTTGACTATTATGAGTAAGGAAGAGATGTATCCACCACACTCTGTTAATTGGGAAATTCTCCAGAGTTGCAGCCAGGCTCCTGGTCTGGGCCCTCCAGTGCGGCAGGGAGCATCTCCTCATCCCACAACTGCATTACGGTTGCTGGGCAGAGGTCAGGCCAGAGGGCTGTGAGGAAAACCTGAGATCTCCTTATTCCCAGGCCAGGCCAGAAATCACGAACTGGGATTGTTTAAAACAAAAACTAAGTATTAAATGAAAGCAAACCATAAAAATGGCTCTTTCCCACTTTGTACAGAAGACTGCAGAGGAGTTTAAAGGGGTCATTCACAGAGGGCATTATCACCACGTGGCAAAATAAACCAAAATTGCAGTTTTAATATCAGAGAGGTAATCAAGTTTTGGCCTACTTGTTGCACATTTTGTTTTATAGGCAGAAGTTATGGGTTTATGTACTGGAACTCTCTTTATAACAGCTTATCAAAAGTGCTTCACATGAACATATGTTTTCCCATGGTTGTGTTTTCTGAGCATGCTGAACGATTTAGTAATACCAGCTAATGATGCAAAATGGGTTTCAATAGCAATTTTAGTGGCTAAATGAATCATACTTAGATAAGGGAAATCTGAAACATTCCAATTTATGCAAAATTGCTAAATGACCTATCCAACATATCTCTGAGGAGAAGTTAACACAGGGTGGTGCATGGAACTGGAAAAACACAGCAATGTTTTCTCCTTTACAAATGAATGAGATTTTAAAGAGTATGCAAAATTGCTAAATGACCTATCCAACATATCTCTGAGGAGAAGTTAACACAGGGTGGTGCATGGAACTGGAAAAACACAGCAATGTTTTCTCCTTTACAAATGAATGGGATTTTAAAGAGAACTTTAACATGCAATACCAACTATTTTCCTTATGCTTGTTATATTTAAAAAGATTTATGTAAGTCTTTGGAGATGAATTCTTTTCTTCCTTTTTACATGTAATCTGCTGAAATACTGGTTTAACGTAATTTGTTTTCTTTTTCCTTTGATTTCTGTGTCTTTTTCTCTTTCTTCTTTCTCATTAGATATTAATAAACAGAGGAAAACAGGAAAATACAAGTGATGTGACTAGGCAAACAAATGCTGTAGTGCATATTTTATCCTACTTTATTTTATACACCTATCAAGTGAGGTGATTTCCTCCAAAAAGAGTTTTTCAAATCTGCTTAGAAAATATGAGAAGATTTCTTACACAGTTTTGGACATGCCAGAGTTGATTAACAAACGCATTCATATTTGTGCAACTAAAATCAAATTACCATAAAACCTACAGAAAAGAAAAATGGAATTAGCTGAGTTCCATGCCATGATTTGTATCAGAAAATTATTTTGACTATCCATCTGCTTTGTCGTTTTCTTAGGTCCCTATCCAAAAGAGGTGATCTACTTGCTTGTTTGGGGAAACAGGAAGAAAGGAAGGGACAGTAAACCAATGGAAACTCTTGTTGACATAATACAAGGCAAGCTGTCCAGAAAAGTAAGTGTTACTCTTGAGACACTAATCACTAAAGATGTTCATGGTATGTGAATTTCATTCAGTCTTCCAATATCGGTAGATTGTATTTCTAAAACTGGTGCCTGGAAAAGTGCTTTATTAAGGAAGCATATACTATTTACTGCAGCACTGGGTAGCATTTTATATTGCAAAACACTTCTTAACTTTTAAATAAATTTTATCCCTGGTGACAAGTTAATAGATATCACACTAGGCTATTTGCTATGAATTGATTTATGTTGGTAGCAGGCAGAAAGTGTAGCCTTCTTGTTCTGAGAGAAAATTGGGAGTGGGATGTGGAGGAGGAAGTAGAGGAAAAATGAATTTTATAGTGATCTTAATTAGAAAAATATTACAGCACCAGGGTCACACAAAGGGAGTGAAGCATTGTTTTACTTTATGGCAGGAAGATTGATAGATTCTGCCTAGGATTTGTGGCAAAAGCCCATTGTAAATTGCCATAAACAACAAATAAAAATTACAGCCAGAAACAATTTTTTTGTGCAGCTGGCCTGCACAATCGGAATTTTTTTTTTCTTTTTTAGGATATTTCATATACTCCTATCTAAGGAATCTCTGTGTTTTCAGAACAATCTCTGTTGAGACATGAAACAACTATCAATAGAATATAGGACTTAAAATGAGGCCGTGAGGGTAAGTTATCCTCAGTGCACATAATGAGAAAAATAGAATATTTAAAGTTGATGTTGACCTATTTTAATTATTTATGTGCTTCTCAGACATTGAAACGTGAAGTTTGGGACCAGCGGCACCTAGAATGTGTCCTCTCAATAGGTTGGAAGCGTGCTCAGGGACTCCATTCAAGTGTAAAGGAACATTATAGGGTGGCACGATAACTGATAGAAGATTACAGACTCTGATTAAATTACTGCAAACCAAAAGCAGTGAAAATAGCACAAGAAATTAATTTACAGAAAAATCGGTCTTGATATGTTCTCAAGCAACACTAATTTAAGCTTTTCATTGCTTTGAAGAAATGGTGTTACATGAAACTCAGAACACATTTCAAAGGCCTTCAAAACCTTATAAAGGCTAAAACGATTTTCAAATCACAGGCCTTCCTACCTCTCTTTTCTTTTGGTATCACTTAGGAGTATGGTGGAAAGGTGGAGATCTGCATCAGTATAAGGTGCACATACTTATTGTGTCTGGGAAGTAAAAAAAATCTCCTAGAAATCTCGGAGTCCTAGACCTAGGCATGTCAAGTAATACTGTCAAATATTAAATCTGACTGCCAGATAAGCAAACAAATGTCAGCAAATATCTCCATGACAGGAAAATTAAGCAAATTCATTATTTTTGTGGGCTTCAAATCTTTTTTTTTTCTCAAGGCTGCAACTTGCATTACTTCAACCATGACATACCCAGGCCAGATCCTTGTTTTGTTCAGAGTACGTCCACGTGACATGCCTCAGTGTGTCATGCTCACAGTCCTAGTCTCTCTACTTTGTCTCTAAGAAAAGGGCATCTCAAATGGGAGATAATTTAGAGGATCGTGTTCTGAGGTAGTGGATACCTTAGATATAGTATAGATGGAAATGTAACCGGTATAAAGTCAGGTGCCTACATTTCAACACCTAATTTCATATGGCTAATTGTTACCAACTCCTACAAGGGAAAGAGTAGAGATTCCTTCCTGAGGTAGGCACGGGATATTCTGCCCTAATAATTTCCCTGCCTGCTTCCAACAGCTGCAGGCTGACTCCCACCTTGAAGCCTATTCCTTGCCTCCAAGATGCTTTTTATTTTTCAAATATTCTATAAGTTAAATGTTCATCGTGTGGACAGGATTTCTTCTTGAATTTGTTAAATTTCATGTTATCGCATTCCCATGCTTTCTTTCTCTTTTTTATTATTTTAATACCTGAAACACAGAAACTCACAAAAGAGGTTATTGCAATGATTCTGTACTGATATGTTTCCAGAGAAAAAGGACACCTTTGAATGTCAGGACAGAAATTGAGAGACAGTAGAATATATTTTAATGTAAAACTAATGATTAGTTTTAAAATCAGGAATTAAATACATGTCTTAAGACACAGATTTACAATGTCATTAACAGCTAATTGTACAGTGTTTATATTCTTACTCTTTTAAAGTAAATTGTTTAAATATTTTTTTTAAGTTTCAAAGCAGCAGCTGTCTAAAAAGAAGACTTACATTTTGCTTGAAAATTAATCCTGGGTGTAGCAAATATTAGAAAAATGATAAAAAGTAAGATCACATCCTTTTTTTTTTTCCCCACTGTGAAATTATACAAATGATATTACAACATTTCAGAGTGTTTTTTATAAATAATTTTCACTTTACATTGAATATTTGCACATTAATAACTTGGGGATTTTGTCATTTTCAGTGTACTTTTCTTTCATGAACACTGTGATAATTCATAATGAGCATCTGGTATCTTTGAAAGTACTGTAGACTGTGCAAGTAAGATAAAAAAAAATTATTTTTGTAGTGACTGCAAATGAAAGACCTCATTAATCAACTAGATTCCATTTAAACATTAGCATTAGAAACTTCAGTATGTCATCATGATATGTTTAACCCCTCAAATGCTGTGCCCCTCAAAGTCACCCCCTGGAACATGTGTGACAGTGTTGCACAGAGAATACATACCCTGAGTTAACGAAATGTGTGCTCCAGGCCGAGAGCAGAGCTGAAGCCTCCTCCCGGACACATTCTCAGACCTCTTGCTGCATTTACTAAAAGCACTATTTGAGCACTGATGGGAGAGACAGCTCCCTTTCCAAAGCATTTGGATGGGTTAAGAAACTGCTGATTCTCTAGTAAAGGGTATTTATGAAGCTAAATGTGGATGGATTTTTGTATTATAAAGTTAGCCCAGTAATGCTGACTGCATTTGCCTTTCTCTGTATGCGTGTGTGTATTAGCATCTGATTTTATAACTCTTTGAAGAAATATTTGAAGTATTATAGAAATGTACCACTTTTCTCTGAGGAAGCTATGGAGGTATTTGCTGCATTCCATGGTAAAGGCTGAGATGCACTTTGCATTTATTAGCCATTCAGCCCCTGTTAATTCTGAAATGTATAGTTTGGGACCATATTCTGGAAACACCATAAGTGAAAGGGAAAACAGCCTGAAACTGTGTATGTTTCAACTCAGTTTAATCAGGAGATACGAGAATAAAACACAAAGTTCCTTACTTGCAAATTATTACAAGGTGTCAGAAAAGATATTGCTTGCTGTATTTTTTTTTTTTGTAAAAGAAAGTAAGCCTGCTGGAGGCATTAAAAAAACCCCTAAAAAGGTCTACATTTTTCTCAGTTTGGTGGGTTGCATCTGTATATGTCATACTCATCTGCTTTTTCCTGAACACTGCCGAGCCCCGCTGGATGCAAAGTTGGATTTTGCCAGCCATTGCATCCCCACAAGAGACAGTTATTTCAGAGGACCAAGGGCTTGGAGGTCATTGAGCTCATAACTTGTTTTCTGCTTGCTTAGGGCTCTAAGGAAAAGAACAGAGACCTGAAACAGTGTCAGGCGAAAGACACACTTGCCACTGGTTAGGTAGCCACTGCCAACGGTGCGGTACTGGGTTAAACTCAGATCCAGCTGAGCAAAGCTGTGGCTTCCCTAAAGACCTGAGTACTTTTGAGGACTGAAAATTAATGTGATCCATGCGTGGTAGCATAGGACATGCACTTTATACATGCTAATATAAAATTCGTATTCCTGTGCAATCCCAAAGTGCTGTTTGTAAGTTAGGTTCTCTTAAAATCTTTATTTATGCTAACTTCAGCTGGACACCACAGCTGAGAAGCTGCTAGGCAGAGAAGTCCATGGCCCCAAGGCAACCCGTAAACCATGCCTCTTGCACTGGAATAGGCGGGAGCTGGGACAAACACTGTCCTCACACCCTCCCCGAGGGAGCACGCTTACCTCCATCACCCACGCAGTGTCATTTCCTCCTCTGCATTAGCTTCCCATGTTATGAGACAACAGAAGTGTCCGTGCGGACAGGCAACTTGTGCTTGATTTATTGTCGCTGATGCTGACACAAGTAATAAATTCCAAAGAAGATGAAAATTGCCTAGCAAGAATGATTCAAATAACACCTGCCTTCCTGGGCAAAGGAGCACTTATTTGCTTCTCCTCCACTGACAACATATTCACTGACCTTTACAGGAACGGTGAAAACTGCACACATGCCAATATTTAAGAAACTAATGCCTTTTTATATCTCGTCTCTAAACAAACATAAAGGAAAGAGCAGGATCTGTGGTCTGGCACTTATTATATGGCAAAAATATGAAGATTAACTCTCCTACCAACAAAGGGTAGAAATCATACTTACTTAATAAAAATTTAAAGGTTTATTAGAATGATATAGAAGATGTATCAATTCTGAAATGTTGATGAATATTTTGAAATGCTGTGTTGAATAAGTGATTTCTGTAACAGCCAGCCCTCTCAGAAAAATACCAATAAAAGTTTCTGTCCACAAATTAAATGCGAGTTGCGATTCTCCCGAGTGAATGAAATTAAGGTTTGAAGTTGAAGAGCAGTTTGCATCTTAAAACCACAATACCTCATTGAGCACAGTTGATAGTAGCATTCTGCCTATTTGCACACCTTCTGGGTTTCAAGACAGGAAATAATTGTTGGAAATGTAGTATGTCTTTCTGCATCTTTATAGCTGGAGATACTCCTATATAAAAATATAGACGAATACTCTTTTACATCCAAAGGCATGCAGAGACAGTGGTACCTCCATGCCAGAGATTCAAAACTCAAGCTGAGAAGGTGTTGAGCAACCTTCCTTCGCTGGACCCCATTTGAGTGGGAGGCTGGACTGGAAGACCTCTGGAGATCCCTTCCAGCTACTTTGTCCTATAAGCTCCTGAAACACTTTGTGCTTCCTTGCCAGTGCATGCACACATTGCTTTAAGAATTGTGTGATTTCTGAAGGAGTTAAAGGGCTAATAGATGATGCAAAGGAGGGGTGAGGGGGAAGTCAAAGGCACAGATTTGTTAGGGCTGTCAACACTTCTAGTACCTCTCTACCCCCTTTTTTAATTAGGACCAAAGTCTGAAACTGAACCTCTCCAAGAGTGTGAGGAACAGTGCTGTGTAAAAGGTGTAATGTGGATACATGAAGCTCTCTTCAGGGTGGTGCTGTTGGTGGGGAGTGCTTATTTTCTGGACCGGTCTTACTGACAGCTCAGTGGAGGAGCAGCAATGGAGAATGCTGAGCTCTGACATGTCATACACCCAAGAGCAGTCCTTCGAGGAGTGAGATAACCAGCATGTCACATAGCCACCTCATGGGCTGATCTGCTTCCTGTCATGTCCCAAAGCAGCAGGCAAAGGAAGGCAGAAAGATCACCAAGACTTTTATTTGTTCTCCCCTTCTCAATTGCACCATGACTGCTATGTCTAAGAGGGTGATATGCTTCAGCCATTAAAAGGCTGTCTAGTGATTTTATTTCCTCTTACAGGGACCCTGTCTCTGCTAAGTGTATTCTTTTAGTGCACAGATTTGTTAAAGGTGTTTTGTTAAATGCAGAGTACTGTTTGGCTATTTTCTTTCTTCTTTTTTTTTTTACCCTCCAGGATTTAAGTCAACACAGCTATACATGTACAAGCATTTAAGCAATTAGTACCAGGTATGTTTTAAAATAAATGGCAGTATGTTGGCTCAAGGTAGAAATGCTGGCATAGAGACGTTCAGGTATGGGTGGTACTAAGCAATACTCAAGGTATTTTTTACTATTTTGTGATAAGATAATATGATTTGAGGGAAATCTCTGTAGTTGGGTCCCTATACCTTTCAGCTGTGAGAGCTTGAGATAGCTAGAACACCAAAATTAAAAGAAATGGTCTGCCAATCTCTTCAGTCCCAGTAGGGTTGGAGATGAACAGCACTTCACACAGCTACAGCTGCGCACCAAGCACATGCTTTTCTTCATTTAGCACTTGGGACTGACCAAATCTGGAGTCTGATGGACTGCTCAGTAGATGAGTATAAAAGTTCTTTTTTATCATAATTTGCACTGCACTGTTTGGTCAACTTCCATTATAGCTGTCTCCTATGATGATAGATAGCCCATAACATTTGAGGCACCCAATATTCCTTCCCAAATTAAGTAAAGGAGGAAAAGAGCTTAAAATATTTATAATGAAAGCCTGCATATCAAGTTACAGATAACCTCAGTTCTGAGATGGAGTCAGATATCCTCATTTTTCTTGTGTAATTCTGGACATTTTGGTATAAGTCTGACACAGGTCATAGCCCATGGGTTTCTGAGCAGGAGGCTGATAACACTATAAGTGGTGACTGTGGGACTGAGAGGTAGGAATATCCTTTAGAGTGTGAGTAATAGACAGAAATGTTTTCTACAATGACCAAATATTATTTTTCATCAGCCCTCTAAAAAGTTTCAACCTGCCCTAATTTTCTCCATTGAATCTAATAGAACTGGATTAAACTACAGGGGAGATGAGAACATAAATTTGATTCCTTTCATTCCATGTAATATTAGGGTTTGTATTCTTTCAAGCTGTAATAACCTCTAGACTTCAGCAAAATTGAAAACCTTTAAATAGCCTTTCACAACCTTTCAGCGTAGTAATGAAGTTTTAAGTGCTCACTGGGGATTTTCAGTTCAGAAAAATCTAAGCAGCAGTAGATATTAAAATCTAATGTTTACTTCAACTCTTTTACAGCCTAATGGGTTTTTCTGACAGTGTAATTTTTAAAAGGTTGGCTTTCATTTATTAATATAGTATACTCACCCTGGAAATCTTTCTTCTTTAAGGACTCTGGTGGGAGCCTTATACTTTGTTGGAGCACCTGAAAAGCCAGCTAGAACAGGGAAAAGAGAAACTTGCTAAGACCCAACTAGAACAACAAGCAGGTTAAAAAAAAAAAAAAAAGCCTCATGATTTAAACACCACAGGAGGCAAAAAACAAATTAAGGATGTAGATTCCCTGTGTGCACGTAATTACAAGTATGTGAGTCACTGGAGTCAGCACGGTTGCTCATCTACCTAAAGACCTAGAGAGGATGTCTGGCTGTACTCAACTCGGGGAGTAGCTAAACGGATTTTATTTATTTATTTATTAAGCTGTTGCTCAAGGGGGTAGCAGTGGGGAGAGAAAATTGCAGGGTGAATTTACACTGATTAAAGAAACACAGTCTGTGTACACAGGCGTTTCTGAGGCACAGTGTGGGACTGGAAGGATTCTGGGTTTGTGTGCTGCTAAATTAGTGGAGAAAAGAGGATCTGAATTTCATTGAGACAATAACAGTATAATTCCCAGAGGGATATTTTTCATTGCTGTATCACTCTGTATACAATGTTTTATACATATATGTTTTTATTATGCATACAAACAGTTATTAGTATTTGCTGGGAACATATAGTAATGTGACAGGGAGCTTTGCTTCCTTTTATAATAATGCATTCAGATGGCACTTAGATATCTTTTGTTGATAGTTTTTCATCTTAAATCATAAAATAAAAGCCAAAGGAAATACAGAAATAAGGACATAAGGAAATGATCTAAAATTCTTGTATGTGACAGCTAAAACTCCAGTGCTTCTAAAGCAACAAATTACAGTATGTTTTAATTAAGAAAATAAACATGTAGGAGAGGGAGGATTTGCTTATGAATATCTCTTAAGTACATAAACATATGCAAATGAAAAAAAACAGGTCCCAACATAGACATATATGTAGTAGCAAAACATCCCATGGCTGTTTTCTAATTTCTAGCTAATTTTGACTCATCAGTGTGTGCTTAACTTTAAGAGCATGTTTATTTCTATTGGTTAAACAAAGTGCTATTGGGCTAACTACCCAAGCCACCTACTGAAATTGGCTAACTACCCAGTGCCCCAAGCCACCTACTGAAATCCCTGTTATAGGTCCTTGTTTACCCATTCAGACCAGCGCTGGCTTCTCAGGGAAAGGAGCTTCCTGACTTGTCTATGATGCTCTGCTGTTGCTCTCAGCCGGTACTTCACGGAGAAGTGCGAGGTGAGTCACAGATTGGTGGTTGCAAGTAAGAGCTAAAGACTGTTACTGAAGAACAGAAATGCCTGTGCTCAGCAACTTGCTTTTCCAGTTCTTGGCATACTTCAACTGTTCAGCACTCCTTGCTCAACAACAGCAGTGTTAACATCTCAGAGGATGTCAATTGTCGAGCAGCGCAAAATGGCACAACTCTTCAATCTTCCCAAGATTGAAAAGAGACTAGAGGCTTTAGGTAAAGGGAAAAGCATACAGAAGCCAGAGAAGTGTTCACAATATGGGGAGAAAAGCATGAGAGAGAGAGAGAGAGAGAGAGAGAGAGAGAAAGCATACACTGAAAGAGGTTTGAGAGAGACATTAGTGGTTCAGAAAATGCAGTCATACGAACATTGCAGGGAAAGTTACTTCATGAGAAAGTCTAAGAGACTGAAACGTGGAATTTCCCATTTCATGTGTCATGTGATGCTCAGGATTAAATACTTTTGTTGGCTGAGACATTTCCAAGGAGTCATTTGAGCCCCTGTCATGGGTATGGTTGGGGCTGCTGCTTCTGTGAGGGATGAAAATCTCTAGTCAGCTTTTCTCCCTGTCTCCAGATGTATGAACTCTTTCTGACCATGTGAACGTAGCTTTCTGGAGCAGGTATGGTATAAGAATGCAGTGCCAGTGGAGCAAGACTTTTAGTCTTTGCAGGCAAAAGTCCTATTCAAATGACTCTCCCATGGATTTATTTAAATCAGTCTTGGGCAGATAGGAGAAGGAAGAAAACAAAAGGTTAGGAGGAAGAGGCAATGGCGACAGAGAAGGAAAGCAGGTTAGAAAGACTAATTGAGACCTAGAAGGAAAAATGACAAAATGGATTACCCACACCTCTGTTCTCACAGAGTAACAGAAGGAAGCAAGGGAATGAACAAAAGGGAAAATGTGATGCAAAGGAATGATAGTTGAGGGATACGAAAAGCTCAGAACAGCTGGTAACACATGCTGGGCTAGCTCCCTCACTTGGTGTAACTCCACTGATTTTGTAGGTGTTTGTAAGTGCTTTACCAGAGCAGGCATGTGTGTCAGACCCACAGAGGGGAGCAAACCCAGGTCTACTTCTAGAGAAGTCAAGGTGATGTCCTGGCCTTTCCTTAGGGTTAAGACATTGGTGTTCGGTCCCTGCTCTTGGGAGATTTGTGTGCCTCTGCCATTCCCCACTGGTCTCCAGCCCTGTGCCCCAATGGAGCAAAGCATGAAATTCAGGCAGACCAAAATGAAAGCACCAGGCAGCACAGTGGCAAATGAAAACACTGCTGATGAAGACAGGCTAATGGACTTCAGAGAGAATAATCTGAGGTATTCATGCACATTGCTGCTTTGAAATTAGCTGTAACCACTAAGGAAAAAGACCAGGATATCACTGTGGACAGGTCACCGTAAACCTCTGCTTAATATGCAAATGTAAAGCAGTTGATTAAGAAGCAACCCAGCCAAACTGGTTATCTGAGGAACTGGATACAGAATAATACTGAAAACATCTGCAGTGCCATAATTTGAAAAGATTCCCTTCTCCCTCCAACTCTATGCTCTTCCTCAGCTCAAGCAACTCTGTCTTGGAAAGATATAACAAGAGGGAGGGGCTTCAAAAGACAAATTTCCAGTGCGGTTTAAGACAGAGCGAGATTTTGGTTTGACCAGATGATCTTTCAAGGTCCCTTCCAACCTGGGCTGTTCTGTGACTCTATGATTTTGAAATGAGAAGAGGCTGAAAAATATCAGGACTGTTATATAAGGAAAGGGCATTGCCCAGAAGAGGTAGTTTACTCCTGTGTCCCCTTTTGCTTAACAACATATGTGAGAAGACAAAGTAAATCTGAAAAACAATGAACTTTAAAAAAGAAATTTAAAAAAAAAGATTATTTTAAGCAGTATATCCAGTCACTAAAGATACTTCCAGATCCCAGGAGCTGAAACAAGAATTGAATATTTGCATGGACAATGAAAACCTCTATCCTATCTCCAGATAGGATGCTCTTTTTACACAGTTCTTACTAATTGGGATTATAAAAACTGAAGTTGTTGGGCATGAACCAGCTGCCAGGGGCATGTCTCCATTGGAGGATGGCGTGCTGTGCAGATATGACCAAATCAACTGAGCAAGAGGTGGGCAGATATCTCACCCAGAATTGCACTCTCTGTCACTCCAGGCACTATGTCTTCATGGCATTGCACTGTGCCAGCTGCCTTAGAAGTGACAATGCTAGATATAAACTTCTTTTTTCAGAGATTGCCTCATATGCCTTGCACTTTTCTCTGATTTTAGAATCGTGAAAAGACAGACTGAGAAAAGAGTTCAAGATCATCCTAGTCTGTCTCTCTTTGACAGAGCTGGACCAGCAAAGCCATGTGTCCTCATGCATATTTGTCTATCTTTGAGACGAAAGCATGGACATTCCACAGCCTGCTCATCCACCACTGTCATGAGAAATAGATTATTTTCTTTGTTTTTAAAGAAGACTTTTTTTGGTGCTTGCTATTGTCTCTTTCAGTCTCATGAAATGATCCACTGTAGAACATTCCCATTTCTCTTTCCAGGTGCCCTCCAACAATGTACAGTTTTCTTGAGTTTCTTCAAAACTCAGCACGGCATTTTAGCTGGAGATTCTTCAGTGCTGGATCATTATTTTGTGAGCATCTCTCTATGCTTCTTGACCTCTCATGACAGCATTTTTGAAACAACAGGGCTTTGGTTTTTAACATTAGTAAGGTGGTATGCTTTTTAAGTTTTACACTCTGTTCTGTCATGCATGTGTCTAATGGAAATATCAGAGAACAGCAGACTCAGGTGCAATGCACTGCAGAGCCCTGCTTGATATAGTCCTCTGTTTGACAATCAACCACTGGTAGCTACATTTAAACTATGCTTTTCCAGCAGTTATACCCAGCCTGAAATAATTTCCCACAGAACAGTTTTCCCTAGCTTTCTCATGAGGTGGTGTCAAAAGCCTTACTGAAGAGAAGGTGTGTGACATCTACTATAGCTTCCATTTCCACTAGTCATTCTCCTGTCACAGGAATAAATCAGATTGTTTTGATGTGATTGTTCTGACAAATCAACTCAGACTGTTGCTTATCTTGTTTTCTTTTCAGGGCTTATGAAAAGTCCTTTGTTTAATTGTTTGTTCCACTGCTTTTTGGGGATTCGAAATTGAGCTGGTAATTCTCTGGCTTCTCCTGTATAAATATCAGCTTTCTGTTGGACCTTCCCAGTTTTCTAATATCTCACTAGTCACCCATGAATCCTCAAAGATAGTGGGTAATGATTCTGACGTTGCTTCAGCCAGATCTTTAAATACAAGAATTAAGCTAATTACTTTTTAACCTCTTATTTGCCTGCATTAACCTGAGGTATTACCCCACTGTCATTGGTATTGATGACTACCATATTGTAGCTGGCCTCTGTAGTAAAGACAGATACAAAAAAGCCATTAGCTTTGGTCTTCTCATCACTACCTGTTGATAATTTTTCCTTTGCAATTTGTGTTGCAACACAATTTTTCATCGCTTAGTATTACTAATGCTCTTGAATGATTTCTAGTTATGCACCGTGTCACTTCATAGTTGTATCTCATTTAATGCTTTTGTGAATCTCTCTCTATCATCTTTTTCTCTTTCTGTAAGGCTGTCTGTAAGCTGACATAATTTTTTCCTCCTGTATGTCTTCAAGTATTCCTGGTAAGTGAAAAGATTATTGTTTACTGAACTGTCTCTGTTCGTTTCTCCTTATTATAGTTTGCTCTTCTGCCCTTAGTACAGTCATGTTGAGGAACTGCCATTTCTCCATGACTATTTTTCCCTTTCAGCTTAGTTCCTGGAGAGCTGAGCAGACAATTTTTTGAGGTTATCAGTATCTTGAAGTCCACTGGTTTCTGTTTTGTTGTTCTTTCTCCATAATGATGCTCACTTGAACTGTTTTCTACATTCAGGTTTTCAAATGACTCATGCCATTAGTTAGAATCAAATATGGAAATACTTTGTTTCTGGAGGTTTCTCTGCCATCTGTATGAAGTAATTGTTGCCAGAGCATATGAAGGAGAATGGGATTCTGTGTCCTGGTATATCCAGTTTCCATCAGTTGCCTGCATAGCTGAAATGATTGAGAGGCGCCAAGTCCTTTCATTTAAATGATTCTGCTTATTGCTCATAAAAGCCTCTTCCACCAGATCATCCTGTTTTGGTGAACTTTAATAGATTCCCCACTACATGTATTTCCCTTTAATCATTACTTAAGAGCTCTTCAGCTGCTCATAAGGCTTCTGCATTCTGGGATCTCAGAGCAAATAAATACGTCCTTAATATTTGAAATATCAGATCCTTCCTTTTTCCTCTACCTGTACTTCTTGAGCAAGTTTTGTATCACCTCATATGCTAGTTCTGAGAATGTGATTGGATTGAGCCCTTTGGGCCAAGTAAGCAATAAGTTTGATGATGTACGAAGACTTCAATCTTCTCTTGTTTATTCCACATACTTGTGTGTTGGTATGCAGATGTCTAAGATAATCACTGAATTTGATCCATTATTCTCTTCCTTGTCTTGTCTCTGATCCTATTTCGAATAGATCCATCCCCCCAAAATGTTATGGCCTGACCATAGAATCGTAGAATAGAATCATAGAATCCGAGTCCAACTCGACCCAACGCCACCATGCCCACTAAACCATGTCCCTAAGTGCCTCATCTACACGTCTTTTAAATACTTCCAGGGATGGGGACTCAACCACTTCCCTGGGCAGCCTGTTCCAATGTTTAACCACTCTGTCAGTAAAGAAATTTTTCCTCATGTCCAATCTAAACCTTCCTTGGCGCAACTTGAGGCCATTTCCTCTCGTCCTATCACTTGTTACTTGGGAGAAGAGACCGACACCCACCTCGCTACAACCTCCTTTCAGGTAGTTGTAGAGAGCGATGAGGTCTCCCCTCAGCCTCCTTTTCTCCAGGCTAAACAACCCCCCTCAGTTCCCTCAGCCGCTCCTCATAAGACTTGTTCTCCAGACCCCTCACCAGCCTCATTGCCCTTCTCTGGACACGCTCCAGCACCTCAACGTCCTTCTTGTAGTGAGGGGCCCAAAACTGAACACAGTATTCGAGGTGCAGCCTTACCAGTGCCGAGTA